>NW_027190441.1:0-38143 GCF_040958095.1 Procambarus clarkii | reverse complement strand
GTTTGCCCTCACGAATTTGGCCTCTCACAAACGTTTGCACTCACGAAATTTCTTTCACACGAACGTTTGCACTCACGAAATTTCCTTCACACGAACGTTTGCACTCACGAAATTTCATTCACACGAACGTTTGCACTCACGAAATTTCCTTCACACGAACGTTTGCACTCACGAAATTTCCTTCACACGAACGTTTGCACTCACGAAATTTCTTTCACACGAACTTGTGCACTCACGAAATTTCCTTCACACGAACGTTTTCACTCACGAAATTTCCTTCACACGAACGTTTTGCACTCACGAAATTTCCTTCACACGAACGTTTGCACTCACGAAATTTCCTTCACTCGAACGTTTGCACTCACGAAACTCGTTCTCACGAACGTTCGCACTCACGAAACTCGTTCTCACGAACGTTCTAACCTCACAGGCATCAAACCTAAGCTCACAGGCATCAAACCTAACCTCACAGATGTAAAATCGAGTCAGGTCCGAACCTGACTGGATTTGATGAGTTTATAAGGTTGGTTTAAGTCATTTGAATTGGAGAGAGAGAGAGAGAGAGAGAGAGAGAGAGAGAGAGAGAGAGAGAGAGAGAGAGAGAGAGAGAGAGAGAGAGATAGAGATAGAGATAGAGATAGAGATAGAGAGATAGAGATAGATAGAGATAGATAGAGATAGATAGAGATAGATAGAGATAGATAGAGATAGATAGAGATAGATAGAGATAGATAGAGATAGATAGAGATAGATAGATAGATAGATAGATAGATAGATAGAGAGAGAGATAGATAGATAGACAGATAGACAGATAGATAGACAGATAGACAGATAGATAGACAGACAGACAGACAGATAGATAGACAGACAGACAGACAGATAGATAGACAGATAGATGACAGATAGACAGACAGACAGATAGACAGACAGACAGATAGATGACAGATAGACAGACAGACAGATAGACAGACAGACAGATAGATAGACAGACAGATAGACAGACAGACAGACAGACAGACATACAGACAGACAGACAGACAGACAGACACAGACAGACAGACAGACAGACAGAGGGAGGGAGGTTATTATTTAATATATATTAAGCAATATAATAATTATAAATATTAAACCAATAGAGAAATCATTTTGAAAATGTGTGACAGTTGGAGCAGAAGGGAGGGAGGGGGGGGGGCCCGTACCAGGTGGTGATGACGTCACACACTACTACTACTGCTAGGCTTACTGGGGCCGTGTGGGGGGGGTGGGGGGGCGGGGGTCGTGAGGAAGGTGGTGGTGGTGGTGGTGCTTGTTCCTTCCTGCCTTAGCTGACATATATATACATTTGGAGATGTATGTATGTAGCCCAATCCTTGGTGTATGTATGTATGTATGTATGTAGTATGTATGTAGTGGTGTAAAGAAAGAGTGGAGTGAGTGAGGTAACTGTTGTGGGATGGAGGAGGAGGAGGAGGAGGCATGGCTGGCGGCGTAGTTAGTATGGTGGGATTGTGGGGTGTCGCTGGGTGTTATAATTGGAGGGTAATTTGTGGAGATAGGTTATATAGTTGGAGTTGTTGGCTTTATATAGTAGAGGGGAGGGAGGCCTTATGCACAATGTGTGGGTTGTTATGTAGTGGTTGGGCGTAGTGTAGAGAGTGGGCGGGGGTTGGTGGGTGGGAGTGGGTGGGGTTTTTGATTGTGCATTTGATGGTGGGCGTGTTTGTGGGGAAGGTGGGCGGGGCTGGGAGAAATGGGCGGGTAAAGGTGGCGAAAAATGTCGGGTGGTGGAGTCTGGGGTGGGAATATTCTCGTTTTCTGTTGGTGAGTCTTCCCACATTGTGGCTGACTAGATGGACCCTCAATCTCTCTCTCCTGAGTCATTATCTCGTTGCTCCTACTTCAACAGTGCCTCTTTACCTTCTCCAAGTGTGACACGCACCTACCTACACACGTGCACCTTACGTTGAGCAGGTGTGGGGAGCGTAATAAGAGCGTGAATGGACGGTACATGTGTATAACTGCAGGCGGCGGAGGGAGCCGGCCCTCGCCTCAACTGTGTGTGCGGTGTTGCCACAGTGGACGGCTCATCTTCGTCCATTTACACTCCCAACCCTTTATTAACCCACAGTGACACTAGATGCAACAATACTGTGTCACTAGCGACACTTTTCCCCGACACACTGTGGCCATAAAACACCCGCCAACACCCGCAACACTTCCCACTGGCCAGCAACATGGCAACAAGATCAACAGCTGATCATCACCGCCGCCGCCTCGCTCTCCTCCTGACTCCTTATCTCGTTCCTGCTAACTCAAAAGAGGCTCTTTACCTTCTCCACGTGCGACACACACCTACCTACACACGTGCACCTCACCTTGAGCAGGCGTGGGGAGCGTAATAAGAGCGAGAATGGTGGTGAGAGAGGTAGAAATGTGTTTAACTGGAGGGCGGAGGGAGGGAGGGAGGGAGGGAGGGTCGAGGTAGGCAGCCAGCCAGCCAGCTGAGCTCTCACCTCACCTCACCTCTCCTGGCGGTGGTGCCACAGTGGACGGCTGATCCTCGACCATTGACACTGCCAACCCTTTATTAACCCTCAATGACACTCCAGGCAACAACAACAACACTGTGTCTGGCACTAGCGGAGACACTTTTCACCCACACACTCTGGCCATAAAACACCTGCCAACACCTGCAACACCTCCCACTGGGTACCAACGTGGCAGAGGCAAACATTACCTCACCACCTTCCTCTCTCTCTCTCTCTAAACTAACTAGCTTAATACTCTATCATAAATGTCGCTTCTCACCAACGTTTGCCCTCACGAATTTGGCTTCTCACAAACGTTTGCCCTCACGAATTTGGCCTCTCACAAACGTTTGCCCTCACGAATTTGGCCTCTCACAAACGTTTGCCCTCACGAATTTGGCCTCTCACAAACGTTTGCCCTCACGAATTTGGCCTCTTACAAACGTTTGCCCTCACGAATTTGGCTTCTCACCAACGTTTGCCCTCACGAATTTGGCCTCTCACAAACGTTTGCCCTCACGAATTTGGCCTCTCACAAACGTTTGCCCTCACGAATTTGGCCTCTCACAAACGTTTGCCCTCACGAATTTGGCTTCTCACCAACGTTTGCCCTCACGAATTTGGCCTCTCACAAACGTTTGCCCTCACGAATTTGGCCTCTCACAAACGTTTGCCCTCACGAATTTGGCCTCTCACAAACGTTTGCACTCACGAAATTTCTTTCACACGAACGTTTGCACTCACGAAATTTCCTTCACACGAACGTTTGCACTCACGAAATTTCATTCACACGAACGTTTGCACTCACGAAATTTCCTTCACACGAACGTTTGCACTCACGAAATTTCCTTCACACGAACGTTTGCACTCACGAAATTTCTTTCACACGAACTTGTGCACTCACGAAATTTCCTTCACACGAACGTTTTCACTCACGAAATTTCCTTCACACGAACGTTTGCACTCACGAAATTTCCTTCACACGAACGTTTGCACTCACGAAATTTCCTTCACTCGAACGTTTGCACTCACGAAACTCGTTCTCACGAACGTTCGCACTCACGAAACTCGTTCTCACGAACGTTCTAACCTCACAGGCATCAAACCTAAGCTCACAGGCATCAAACCTAACCTCACAGATGTAAAATCGAGTCAGGTCCGAACCTGACTGGATTTGATGAGTTTATAAGGTTGGTTTAAGTCATTTGAATTGGAGAGAGAGAGAGAGAGAGAGAGAGAGAGAGAGAGAGAGAGAGAGAGAGAGAGAGAGAGAGAGAGAGAGAGAGAGAGAGATAGAGATAGAGATAGAGATAGAGATAGAGAGATAGAGATAGATAGAGATAGATAGAGATAGATAGAGATAGATAGAGATAGATAGAGATAGATAGAGATAGATAGAGATAGATAGAGATAGATAGAGATAGATAGATAGATAGATAGATAGATAGATAGAGAGAGAGATAGATAGATAGACAGATAGACAGATAGATAGACAGATAGACAGATAGATAGACAGACAGACAGACAGATAGATAGACAGACAGACAGACAGATAGATAGACAGATAGATGACAGATAGACAGACAGACAGATAGACAGACAGACAGATAGATGACAGATAGACAGACAGACAGATAGACAGACAGACAGATAGATAGACAGACAGATAGACAGACAGACAGACAGACAGACATACAGACAGACAGACAGACAGACAGACACAGACAGACAGACAGACAGACAGAGGGAGGGAGGTTATTATTTAATATATATTAAGCAATATAATAATTATAAATATTAAACCAATAGAGAAATCATTTTGAAAATGTGTGACAGTTGGAGCAGAAGGGAGGGAGGGGGGGGGGCCCGTACCAGGTGGTGATGACGTCACACACTACTACTACTGCTAGGCTTACTGGGGCCGTGTGGGGGGGGTGGGGGGGCGGGGGTCGTGAGGAAGGTGGTGGTGGTGGTGGTGCTTGTTCCTTCCTGCCTTAGCTGACATATATATACATTTGGAGATGTATGTATGTAGCCCAATCCTTGGTGTATGTATGTATGTATGTATGTATGTATGTAGTGGTGTAAAGAAAGAGTGGAGTGAGTGAGGTAACTGTTGTGGGATGGAGGAGGAGGAGGAGGAGGCATGGCTGGCGGCGTAGTTAGTATGGTGGGATTGTGGGGTGTCGCTGGGTGTTATAATTGGAGGGTAATTTGTGGAGATAGGTTATATAGTTGGAGTTGTTGGCTTTATATAGTAGAGGGGAGGGAGGCCTTATGCACAATGTGTGGGTTGTTATGTAGTGGTTGGGCGTAGTGTAGAGAGTGGGCGGGGGTTGGTGGGTGGGAGTGGGTGGGGTTTTTGATTGTGCATTTGATGGTGGGCGTGTTTGTGGGGAAGGTGGGCGGGGCTGGGAGAAATGGGCGGGTAAAGGTGGCGAAAAATGTCGGGTGGTGGAGTCTGGGGTGGGAATATTCTCGTTTTCTGTTGGTGAGTCTTCCCACATTGTGGCTGACTAGATGGACCCTCAATCTCTCTCTCCTGAGTCATTATCTCGTTGCTCCTACTTCAACAGTGCCTCTTTACCTTCTCCAAGTGTGACACGCACCTACCTACACACGTGCACCTTACGTTGAGCAGGTGTGGGGAGCGTAATAAGAGCGTGAATGGACGGTACATGTGTATAACTGCAGGCGGCGGAGGGAGCCGGCCCTCGCCTCAACTGTGTGTGCGGTGTTGCCACAGTGGACGGCTCATCTTCGTCCATTTACACTCCCAACCCTTTATTAACCCACAGTGACACTAGATGCAACAATACTGTGTCACTAGCGACACTTTTCCCCGACACACTGTGGCCATAAAACACCCGCCAACACCCGCAACACTTCCCACTGGCCAGCAACATGGCAACAAGATCAACAGCTGATCATCACCGCCGCCGCCTCGCTCTCCTCCTGACTCCTTATCTCGTTCCTGCTAACTCAAAAGAGGCTCTTTACCTTCTCCACGTGCGACACACACCTACCTACACACGTGCACCTCACCTTGAGCAGGCGTGGGGAGCGTAATAAGAGCGAGAATGGTGGTGAGAGAGGTAGAAATGTGTTTAACTGGAGGGCGGAGGGAGGGAGGAGGGAGGGAGGGAGGGTCGAGGTAGGCAGCCAGCCAGCCAGCTGAGCTCTCACCTCACCTCACCTCTCCTGGCGGTGGTGCCACAGTGGACGGCTGATCCTCGACCATTGACACTGCCAACCCTTTATTAACCCTCAATGACACTCCAGGCAACAACAACAACACTGTGTCTGGCACTAGCGGAGACACTTTTCACCCACACACTCTGGCCATAAAACACCTGCCAACACCTGCAACACCTCCCACTGGGTACCAACGTGGCAGAGGCAAACATTACCTCACCACCTTCCTCTCTCTCTCTCTCTAAACTAACTAGCTTAATACTCTATCATAAATGTCGCTTCTCACCAACGTTTGCCCTCACGAATTTGGCTTCTCACAAACGTTTGCCCTCACGAATTTGGCCTCTCACAAACGTTTGCCCTCACGAATTTGGCCTCTCACAAACGTTTGCCCTCACGAATTTGGCCTCTCACAAACGTTTGCCCTCACGAATTTGGCCTCTTACAAACGTTTGCCCTCACGAATTTGGCTTCTCACCAACGTTTGCCCTCACGAATTTGGCCTCTCACAAACGTTTGCCCTCACGAATTTGGCCTCTCACAAACGTTTGCCCTCACGAATTTGGCCTCTCACAAACGTTTGCCCTCACGAATTTGGCTTCTCACCAACGTTTGCCCTCACGAATTTGGCCTCTCACAAACGTTTGCCCTCACGAATTTGGCCTCTCACAAACGTTTGCCCTCACGAATTTGGCCTCTCACAAACGTTTGCACTCACGAAATTTCTTTCACACGAACGTTTGCACTCACGAAATTTCCTTCACACGAACGTTTGCACTCACGAAATTTCATTCACACGAACGTTTGCACTCACGAAATTTCCTTCACACGAACGTTTGCACTCACGAAATTTCCTTCACACGAACGTTTGCACTCACGAAATTTCTTTCACACGAACTTGTGCACTCACGAAATTTCCTTCACACGAACGTTTTCACTCACGAAATTTCCTTCACACGAACGTTTGCACTCACGAAATTTCCTTCACACGAACGTTTGCACTCACGAAATTTCCTTCACTCGAACGTTTGCACTCACGAAACTCGTTCTCACGAACGTTCGCACTCACGAAACTCGTTCTCACGAACGTTCTAACCTCACAGGCATCAAACCTAAGCTCACAGGCATCAAACCTAACCTCACAGATGTAAAATCGAGTCAGGTCCGAACCTGACTGGATTTGATGAGTTTATAAGGTTGGTTTAAGTCATTTGAATTGGAGAGAGAGAGAGAGAGAGAGAGAGAGAGAGAGAGAGAGAGAGAGAGAGAGAGAGAGAGAGAGAGAGAGAGAGAGATAGAGATAGAGATAGAGATAGAGATAGAGAGATAGAGATAGATAGAGATAGATAGAGATAGATAGAGATAGATAGAGATAGATAGAGATAGATAGAGATAGATAGAGATAGATAGAGATAGATAGAGATAGATAGATAGATAGATAGATAGATAGATAGAGAGAGAGATAGATAGATAGACAGATAGACAGATAGATAGACAGATAGACAGATAGATAGACAGACAGACAGACAGATAGATAGACAGACAGACAGACAGATAGATAGACAGATAGATGACAGATAGACAGACAGACAGATAGACAGACAGACAGATAGATGACAGATAGACAGACAGACAGATAGACAGACAGACAGATAGATAGACAGACAGATAGACAGACAGACAGACAGACAGACATACAGACAGACAGACAGACAGACAGACACAGACAGACAGACAGACAGACAGAGGGAGGGAGGTTATTATTTAATATATATTAAGCAATATAATAATTATAAATATTAAACCAATAGAGAAATCATTTTGAAAATGTGTGACAGTTGGAGCAGAAGGGAGGGAGGGGGGGGGGCCCGTACCAGGTGGTGATGACGTCACACACTACTACTACTGCTAGGCTTACTGGGGCCGTGTGGGGGGGGTGGGGGGGCGGGGGTCGTGAGGAAGGTGGTGGTGGTGGTGGTGCTTGTTCCTTCCTGCCTTAGCTGACATATATATACATTTGGAGATGTATGTATGTAGCCCAATCCTTGGTGTATGTATGTATGTATGTATGTATGTATGTATGTAGTGGTGTAAAGAAAGAGTGGAGTGAGTGAGGTAACTGTTGTGGGATGGAGGAGGAGGAGGAGGAGGCATGGCTGGCGGCGTAGTTAGTATGGTGGGATTGTGGGGTGTCGCTGGGTGTTATAATTGGAGGGTAATTTGTGGAGATAGGTTATATAGTTGGAGTTGTTGGCTTTATATAGTAGAGGGGAGGGAGGCCTTATGCACAATGTGTGGGTTGTTATGTAGTGGTTGGGCGTAGTGTAGAGAGTGGGCGGGGGTTGGTGGGTGGGAGTGGGTGGGGTTTTTGATTGTGCATTTGATGGTGGGCGTGTTTGTGGGGAAGGTGGGCGGGGCTGGGAGAAATGGGCGGGTAAAGGTGGCGAAAAATGTCGGGTGGTGGAGTCTGGGGTGGGAATATTCTCGTTTTCTGTTGGTGAGTCTTCCCACATTGTGGCTGACTAGATGGACCCTCAATCTCTCTCTCCTGAGTCATTATCTCGTTGCTCCTACTTCAACAGTGCCTCTTTACCTTCTCCAAGTGTGACACGCACCTACCTACACACGTGCACCTTACGTTGAGCAGGTGTGGGGAGCGTAATAAGAGCGTGAATGGACGGTACATGTGTATAACTGCAGGCGGCGGAGGGAGCCGGCCCTCGCCTCAACTGTGTGTGCGGTGTTGCCACAGTGGACGGCTCATCTTCGTCCATTTACACTCCCAACCCTTTATTAACCCACAGTGACACTAGATGCAACAATACTGTGTCACTAGCGACACTTTTCCCCGACACACTGTGGCCATAAAACACCCGCCAACACCCGCAACACTTCCCACTGGCCAGCAACATGGCAACAAGATCAACAGCTGATCATCACCGCCGCCGCCTCGCTCTCCTCCTGACTCCTTATCTCGTTCCTGCTAACTCAAAAGAGGCTCTTTACCTTCTCCACGTGCGACACACACCTACCTACACACGTGCACCTCACCTTGAGCAGGCGTGGGGAGCGTAATAAGAGCGAGAATGGTGGTGAGAGAGGTAGAAATGTGTTTAACTGGAGGGCGGAGGGAGGGAGGGAGGGAGGGAGGGTCGAGGTAGGCAGCCAGCCAGCCAGCTGAGCTCTCACCTCACCTCACCTCTCCTGGCGGTGGTGCCACAGTGGACGGCTGATCCTCGACCATTGACACTGCCAACCCTTTATTAACCCTCAATGACACTCCAGGCAACAACAACAACACTGTGTCTGGCACTAGCGGAGACACTTTTCACCCACACACTCTGGCCATAAAACACCTGCCAACACCTGCAACACCTCCCACTGGGTACCAACGTGGCAGAGGCAAACATTACCTCACCACCTTCCTCTCTCTCTCTCTCTAAACTAACTAGCTTAATACTCTATCATAAATGTCGCTTCTCACCAACGTTTGCCCTCACGAATTTGGCTTCTCACAAACGTTTGCCCTCACGAATTTGGCCTCTCACAAACGTTTGCCCTCACGAATTTGGCCTCTCACAAACGTTTGCCCTCACGAATTTGGCCTCTCACAAACGTTTGCCCTCACGAATTTGGCCTCTTACAAACGTTTGCCCTCACGAATTTGGCTTCTCACCAACGTTTGCCCTCACGAATTTGGCCTCTCACAAACGTTTGCCCTCACGAATTTGGCCTCTCACAAACGTTTGCCCTCACGAATTTGGCCTCTCACAAACGTTTGCCCTCACGAATTTGGCTTCTCACCAACGTTTGCCCTCACGAATTTGGCCTCTCACAAACGTTTGCCCTCACGAATTTGGCCTCTCACAAACGTTTGCCCTCACGAATTTGGCCTCTCACAAACGTTTGCACTCACGAAATTTCTTTCACACGAACGTTTGCACTCACGAAATTTCCTTCACACGAACGTTTGCACTCACGAAATTTCATTCACACGAACGTTTGCACTCACGAAATTTCCTTCACACGAACGTTTGCACTCACGAAATTTCCTTCACACGAACGTTTGCACTCACGAAATTTCTTTCACACGAACTTGTGCACTCACGAAATTTCCTTCACACGAACGTTTTCACTCACGAAATTTCCTTCACACGAACGTTTGCACTCACGAAATTTCCTTCACACGAACGTTTGCACTCACGAAATTTCCTTCACTCGAACGTTTGCACTCACGAAACTCGTTCTCACGAACGTTCGCACTCACGAAACTCGTTCTCACGAACGTTCTAACCTCACAGGCATCAAACCTAAGCTCACAGGCATCAAACCTAACCTCACAGATGTAAAATCGAGTCAGGTCCGAACCTGACTGGATTTGATGAGTTTATAAGGTTGGTTTAAGTCATTTGAATTGGAGAGAGAGAGAGAGAGAGAGAGAGAGAGAGAGAGAGAGAGAGAGAGAGAGAGAGAGAGAGAGAGAGAGAGAGATAGAGATAGAGATAGAGATAGAGATAGAGAGATAGAGATAGATAGAGATAGATAGAGATAGATAGAGATAGATAGAGATAGATAGAGATAGATAGAGATAGATAGAGATAGATAGAGATAGATAGAGATAGATAGATAGATAGATAGATAGATAGATAGAGAGAGAGATAGATAGATAGACAGATAGACAGATAGATAGACAGATAGACAGATAGATAGACAGACAGACAGACAGATAGATAGACAGACAGACAGACAGATAGATAGACAGATAGATGACAGATAGACAGACAGACAGATAGACAGACAGACAGATAGATGACAGATAGACAGACAGACAGATAGACAGACAGACAGATAGATAGACAGACAGATAGACAGACAGACAGACAGACAGACATACAGACAGACAGACAGACAGACAGACACAGACAGACAGACAGACAGACAGAGGGAGGGAGGTTATTATTTAATATATATTAAGCAATATAATAATTATAAATATTAAACCAATAGAGAAATCATTTTGAAAATGTGTGACAGTTGGAGCAGAAGGGAGGGAGGGGGGGGGGCCCGTACCAGGTGGTGATGACGTCACACACTACTACTACTGCTAGGCTTACTGGGGCCGTGTGGGGGGGGGTGGGGGGGCGGGGGTCGTGAGGAAGGTGGTGGTGGTGGTGGTGCTTGTTCCTTCCTGCCTTAGCTGACATATATATACATTTGGAGATGTATGTATGTAGCCCAATCCTTGGTGTATGTATGTATGTATGTATGTATGTATGTAGTGGTGTAAAGAAAGAGTGGAGTGAGTGAGGTAACTGTTGTGGGATGGAGGAGGAGGAGGAGGAGGCATGGCTGGCGGCGTAGTTAGTATGGTGGGATTGTGGGGTGTCGCTGGGTGTTATAATTGGAGGGTAATTTGTGGAGATAGGTTATATAGTTGGAGTTGTTGGCTTTATATAGTAGAGGGGAGGGAGGCCTTATGCACAATGTGTGGGTTGTTATGTAGTGGTTGGGCGTAGTGTAGAGAGTGGGCGGGGGTTGGTGGGTGGGAGTGGGTGGGGTTTTTGATTGTGCATTTGATGGTGGGCGTGTTTGTGGGGAAGGTGGGCGGGGCTGGGAGAAATGGGCGGGTAAAGGTGGCGAAAAATGTCGGGTGGTGGAGTCTGGGGTGGGAATATTCTCGTTTTCTGTTGGTGAGTCTTCCCACATTGTGGCTGACTAGATGGACCCTCAATCTCTCTCTCCTGAGTCATTATCTCGTTGCTCCTACTTCAACAGTGCCTCTTTACCTTCTCCAAGTGTGACACGCACCTACCTACACACGTGCACCTTACGTTGAGCAGGTGTGGGGAGCGTAATAAGAGCGTGAATGGACGGTACATGTGTATAACTGCAGGCGGCGGAGGGAGCCGGCCCTCGCCTCAACTGTGTGTGCGGTGTTGCCACAGTGGACGGCTCATCTTCGTCCATTTACACTCCCAACCCTTTATTAACCCACAGTGACACTAGATGCAACAATACTGTGTCACTAGCGACACTTTTCCCCGACACACTGTGGCCATAAAACACCCGCCAACACCCGCAACACTTCCCACTGGCCAGCAACATGGCAACAAGATCAACAGCTGATCATCACCGCCGCCGCCTCGCTCTCCTCCTGACTCCTTATCTCGTTCCTGCTAACTCAAAAGAGGCTCTTTACCTTCTCCACGTGCGACACACACCTACCTACACACGTGCACCTCACCTTGAGCAGGCGTGGGGAGCGTAATAAGAGCGAGAATGGTGGTGAGAGAGGTAGAAATGTGTTTAACTGGAGGGCGGAGGGAGGGAGGGAGGGAGGGAGGGTCGAGGTAGGCAGCCAGCCAGCCAGCTGAGCTCTCACCTCACCTCACCTCTCCTGGCGGTGGTGCCACAGTGGACGGCTGATCCTCGACCATTGACACTGCCAACCCTTTATTAACCCTCAATGACACTCCAGGCAACAACAACAACACTGTGTCTGGCACTAGCGGAGACACTTTTCACCCACACACTCTGGCCATAAAACACCTGCCAACACCTGCAACACCTCCCACTGGGTACCAACGTGGCAGAGGCAAACATTACCTCACCACCTTCCTCTCTCTCTCTCTCTAAACTAACTAGCTTAATACTCTATCATAAATGTCGCTTCTCACCAACGTTTGCCCTCACGAATTTGGCTTCTCACAAACGTTTGCCCTCACGAATTTGGCCTCTCACAAACGTTTGCCCTCACGAATTTGGCCTCTCACAAACGTTTGCCCTCACGAATTTGGCCTCTCACAAACGTTTGCCCTCACGAATTTGGCCTCTTACAAACGTTTGCCCTCACGAATTTGGCTTCTCACCAACGTTTGCCCTCACGAATTTGGCCTCTCACAAACGTTTGCCCTCACGAATTTGGCCTCTCACAAACGTTTGCCCTCACGAATTTGGCCTCTCACAAACGTTTGCCCTCACGAATTTGGCTTCTCACCAACGTTTGCCCTCACGAATTTGGCCTCTCACAAACGTTTGCCCTCACGAATTTGGCCTCTCACAAACGTTTGCCCTCACGAATTTGGCCTCTCACAAACGTTTGCACTCACGAAATTTCTTTCACACGAACGTTTGCACTCACGAAATTTCCTTCACACGAACGTTTGCACTCACGAAATTTCATTCACACGAACGTTTGCACTCACGAAATTTCCTTCACACGAACGTTTGCACTCACGAAATTTCCTTCACACGAACGTTTGCACTCACGAAATTTCTTTCACACGAACTTGTGCACTCACGAAATTTCCTTCACACGAACGTTTTCACTCACGAAATTTCCTTCACACGAACGTTTGCACTCACGAAATTTCCTTCACACGAACGTTTGCACTCACGAAATTTCCTTCACTCGAACGTTTGCACTCACGAAACTCGTTCTCACGAACGTTCGCACTCACGAAACTCGTTCTCACGAACGTTCTAACCTCACAGGCATCAAACCTAAGCTCACAGGCATCAAACCTAACCTCACAGATGTAAAATCGAGTCAGGTCCGAACCTGACTGGATTTGATGAGTTTATAAGGTTGGTTTAAGTCATTTGAATTGGAGAGAGAGAGAGAGAGAGAGAGAGAGAGAGAGAGAGAGAGAGAGAGAGAGAGAGAGAGAGAGAGAGAGAGAGATAGAGATAGAGATAGAGATAGAGATAGAGAGATAGAGATAGATAGAGATAGATAGAGATAGATAGAGATAGATAGAGATAGATAGAGATAGATAGAGATAGATAGAGATAGATAGAGATAGATAGAGATAGATAGATAGATAGATAGATAGATAGATAGAGAGAGAGATAGATAGATAGACAGATAGACAGATAGATAGACAGATAGACAGATAGATAGACAGACAGACAGACAGATAGATAGACAGACAGACAGACAGATAGATAGACAGATAGATGACAGATAGACAGACAGACAGATAGACAGACAGACAGATAGATGACAGATAGACAGACAGACAGATAGACAGACAGACAGATAGATAGACAGACAGATAGACAGACAGACAGACAGACAGACATACAGACAGACAGACAGACAGACAGACACAGACAGACAGACAGACAGACAGAGGGAGGGAGGTTATTATTTAATATATATTAAGCAATATAATAATTATAAATATTAAACCAATAGAGAAATCATTTTGAAAATGTGTGACAGTTGGAGCAGAAGGGAGGGAGGGGGGGGGGCCCGTACCAGGTGGTGATGACGTCACACACTACTACTACTGCTAGGCTTACTGGGGCCGTGTGGGGGGGGTGGGGGGGCGGGGGTCGTGAGGAAGGTGGTGGTGGTGGTGGTGCTTGTTCCTTCCTGCCTTAGCTGACATATATATACATTTGGAGATGTATGTATGTAGCCCAATCCTTGGTGTATGTATGTATGTATGTATGTATGTATGTATGTAGTGGTGTAAAGAAAGAGTGGAGTGAGTGAGGTAACTGTTGTGGGATGGAGGAGGAGGAGGAGGAGGCATGGCTGGCGGCGTAGTTAGTATGGTGGGATTGTGGGGTGTCGCTGGGTGTTATAATTGGAGGGTAATTTGTGGAGATAGGTTATATAGTTGGAGTTGTTGGCTTTATATAGTAGAGGGGAGGGAGGCCTTATGCACAATGTGTGGGTTGTTATGTAGTGGTTGGGCGTAGTGTAGAGAGTGGGCGGGGGTTGGTGGGTGGGAGTGGGTGGGGTTTTTGATTGTGCATTTGATGGTGGGCGTGTTTGTGGGGAAGGTGGGCGGGGCTGGGAGAAATGGGCGGGTAAAGGTGGCGAAAAATGTCGGGTGGTGGAGTCTGGGGTGGGAATATTCTCGTTTTCTGTTGGTGAGTCTTCCCACATTGTGGCTGACTAGATGGACCCTCAATCTCTCTCTCCTGAGTCATTATCTCGTTGCTCCTACTTCAACAGTGCCTCTTTACCTTCTCCAAGTGTGACACGCACCTACCTACACACGTGCACCTTACGTTGAGCAGGTGTGGGGAGCGTAATAAGAGCGTGAATGGACGGTACATGTGTATAACTGCAGGCGGCGGAGGGAGCCGGCCCTCGCCTCAACTGTGTGTGCGGTGTTGCCACAGTGGACGGCTCATCTTCGTCCATTTACACTCCCAACCCTTTATTAACCCACAGTGACACTAGATGCAACAATACTGTGTCACTAGCGACACTTTTCCCCGACACACTGTGGCCATAAAACACCCGCCAACACCCGCAACACTTCCCACTGGCCAGCAACATGGCAACAAGATCAACAGCTGATCATCACCGCCGCCGCCTCGCTCTCCTCCTGACTCCTTATCTCGTTCCTGCTAACTCAAAAGAGGCTCTTTACCTTCTCCACGTGCGACACACACCTACCTACACACGTGCACCTCACCTTGAGCAGGCGTGGGGAGCGTAATAAGAGCGAGAATGGTGGTGAGAGAGGTAGAAATGTGTTTAACTGGAGGGCGGAGGGAGGGAGGGAGGGAGGGAGGGTCGAGGTAGGCAGCCAGCCAGCCAGCTGAGCTCTCACCTCACCTCACCTCTCCTGGCGGTGGTGCCACAGTGGACGGCTGATCCTCGACCATTGACACTGCCAACCCTTTATTAACCCTCAATGACACTCCAGGCAACAACAACAACACTGTGTCTGGCACTAGCGGAGACACTTTTCACCCACACACTCTGGCCATAAAACACCTGCCAACACCTGCAACACCTCCCACTGGGTACCAACGTGGCAGAGGCAAACATTACCTCACCACCTTCCTCTCTCTCTCTCTCTAAACTAACTAGCTTAATACTCTATCATAAATGTCGCTTCTCACCAACGTTTGCCCTCACGAATTTGGCTTCTCACAAACGTTTGCCCTCACGAATTTGGCCTCTCACAAACGTTTGCCCTCACGAATTTGGCCTCTCACAAACGTTTGCCCTCACGAATTTGGCCTCTCACAAACGTTTGCCCTCACGAATTTGGCCTCTTACAAACGTTTGCCCTCACGAATTTGGCTTCTCACCAACGTTTGCCCTCACGAATTTGGCCTCTCACAAACGTTTGCCCTCACGAATTTGGCCTCTCACAAACGTTTGCCCTCACGAATTTGGCCTCTCACAAACGTTTGCCCTCACGAATTTGGCTTCTCACCAACGTTTGCCCTCACGAATTTGGCCTCTCACAAACGTTTGCCCTCACGAATTTGGCCTCTCACAAACGTTTGCCCTCACGAATTTGGCCTCTCACAAACGTTTGCACTCACGAAATTTCTTTCACACGAACGTTTGCACTCACGAAATTTCCTTCACACGAACGTTTGCACTCACGAAATTTCATTCACACGAACGTTTGCACTCACGAAATTTCCTTCACACGAACGTTTGCACTCACGAAATTTCCTTCACACGAACGTTTGCACTCACGAAATTTCTTTCACACGAACTTGTGCACTCACGAAATTTCCTTCACACGAACGTTTTCACTCACGAAATTTCCTTCACACGAACGTTTGCACTCACGAAATTTCCTTCACACGAACGTTTGCACTCACGAAATTTCCTTCACTCGAACGTTTGCACTCACGAAACTCGTTCTCACGAACGTTCGCACTCACGAAACTCGTTCTCACGAACGTTCTAACCTCACAGGCATCAAACCTAAGCTCACAGGCATCAAACCTAACCTCACAGATGTAAAATCGAGTCAGGTCCGAACCTGACTGGATTTGATGAGTTTATAAGGTTGGTTTAAGTCATTTGAATTGGAGAGAGAGAGAGAGAGAGAGAGAGAGAGAGAGAGAGAGAGAGAGAGAGAGAGAGAGAGAGAGAGAGAGAGAGAGATAGAGATAGAGATAGAGATAGAGATAGAGATAGAGATAGATAGAGATAGATAGAGATAGATAGAGATAGATAGAGATAGATAGAGATAGATAGAGATAGATAGAGATAGATAGAGATAGATAGAGATAGATAGATAGATAGATAGATAGATAGATAGAGAGAGAGATAGATAGATAGACAGATAGACAGATAGATAGACAGATAGACAGATAGATAGACAGACAGACAGACAGATAGATAGACAGACAGACAGACAGATAGATAGACAGATAGATGACAGATAGACAGACAGACAGATAGACAGACAGACAGATAGATGACAGATAGACAGACAGACAGATAGACAGACAGACAGATAGATAGACAGACAGATAGACAGACAGACAGACAGACAGACATACAGACAGACAGACAGACAGACAGACACAGACAGACAGACAGACAGACAGAGGGAGGGAGGTTATTATTTAATATATATTAAGCAATATAATAATTATAAATATTAAACCAATAGAGAAATCATTTTGAAAATGTGTGACAGTTGGAGCAGAAGGGAGGGAGGGGGGGGGGGCCCGTACCAGGTGGTGATGACGTCACACACTACTACTACTGCTAGGCTTACTGGGGCCGTGTGGGGGGGGTGGGGGGGCGGGGGTCGTGAGGAAGGTGGTGGTGGTGGTGGTGCTTGTTCCTTCCTGCCTTAGCTGACATATATATACATTTGGAGATGTATGTATGTAGCCCAATCCTTGGTGTATGTATGTATGTATGTATGTATGTATGTAGTGGTGTAAAGAAAGAGTGGAGTGAGTGAGGTAACTGTTGTGGGATGGAGGAGGAGGAGGAGGAGGCATGGCTGGCGGCGTAGTTAGTATGGTGGGATTGTGGGGTGTCGCTGGGTGTTATAATTGGAGGGTAATTTGTGGAGATAGGTTATATAGTTGGAGTTGTTGGCTTTATATAGTAGAGGGGAGGGAGGCCTTATGCACAATGTGTGGGTTGTTATGTAGTGGTTGGGCGTAGTGTAGAGAGTGGGCGGGGGTTGGTGGGTGGGAGTGGGTGGGGTTTTTGATTGTGCATTTGATGGTGGGCGTGTTTGTGGGGAAGGTGGGCGGGGCTGGGAGAAATGGGCGGGTAAAGGTGGCGAAAAATGTCGGGTGGTGGAGTCTGGGGTGGGAATATTCTCGTTTTCTGTTGGTGAGTCTTCCCACATTGTGGCTGACTAGATGGACCCTCAATCTCTCTCTCCTGAGTCATTATCTCGTTGCTCCTACTTCAACAGTGCCTCTTTACCTTCTCCAAGTGTGACACGCACCTACCTACACACGTGCACCTTACGTTGAGCAGGTGTGGGGAGCGTAATAAGAGCGTGAATGGACGGTACATGTGTATAACTGCAGGCGGCGGAGGGAGCCGGCCCTCGCCTCAACTGTGTGTGCGGTGTTGCCACAGTGGACGGCTCATCTTCGTCCATTTACACTCCCAACCCTTTATTAACCCACAGTGACACTAGATGCAACAATACTGTGTCACTAGCGACACTTTTCCCCGACACACTGTGGCCATAAAACACCCGCCAACACCCGCAACACTTCCCACTGGCCAGCAACATGGCAACAAGATCAACAGCTGATCATCACCGCCGCCGCCTCGCTCTCCTCCTGACTCCTTATCTCGTTCCTGCTAACTCAAAAGAGGCTCTTTACCTTCTCCACGTGCGACACACACCTACCTACACACGTGCACCTCACCTTGAGCAGGCGTGGGGAGCGTAATAAGAGCGAGAATGGTGGTGAGAGAGGTAGAAATGTGTTTAACTGGAGGGCGGAGGGAGGGAGGGAGGGAGGGAGGGTCGAGGTAGGCAGCCAGCCAGCCAGCTGAGCTCTCACCTCACCTCACCTCTCCTGGCGGTGGTGCCACAGTGGACGGCTGATCCTCGACCATTGACACTGCCAACCCTTTATTAACCCTCAATGACACTCCAGGCAACAACAACAACACTGTGTCTGGCACTAGCGGAGACACTTTTCACCCACACACTCTGGCCATAAAACACCTGCCAACACCTGCAACACCTCCCACTGGGTACCAACGTGGCAGAGGCAAACATTACCTCACCACCTTCCTCTCTCTCTCTCTCTAAACTAACTAGCTTAATACTCTATCATAAATGTCGCTTCTCACCAACGTTTGCCCTCACGAATTTGGCTTCTCACAAACGTTTGCCCTCACGAATTTGGCCTCTCACAAACGTTTGCCCTCACGAATTTGGCCTCTCACAAACGTTTGCCCTCACGAATTTGGCCTCTCACAAACGTTTGCCCTCACGAATTTGGCCTCTTACAAACGTTTGCCCTCACGAATTTGGCTTCTCACCAACGTTTGCCCTCACGAATTTGGCCTCTCACAAACGTTTGCCCTCACGAATTTGGCCTCTCACAAACGTTTGCCCTCACGAATTTGGCCTCTCACAAACGTTTGCCCTCACGAATTTGGCTTCTCACCAACGTTTGCCCTCACGAATTTGGCCTCTCACAAACGTTTGCCCTCACGAATTTGGCCTCTCACAAACGTTTGCCCTCACGAATTTGGCCTCTCACAAACGTTTGCACTCACGAAATTTCTTTCACACGAACGTTTGCACTCACGAAATTTCCTTCACACGAACGTTTGCACTCACGAAATTTCATTCACACGAACGTTTGCACTCACGAAATTTCCTTCACACGAACGTTTGCACTCACGAAATTTCCTTCACACGAACGTTTGCACTCACGAAATTTCTTTCACACGAACTTGTGCACTCACGAAATTTCCTTCACACGAACGTTTTCACTCACGAAATTTCCTTCACACGAACGTTTGCACTCACGAAATTTCCTTCACACGAACGTTTGCACTCACGAAATTTCCTTCACTCGAACGTTTGCACTCACGAAACTCGTTCTCACGAACGTTCGCACTCACGAAACTCGTTCTCACGAACGTTCTAACCTCACAGGCATCAAACCTAAGCTCACAGGCATCAAACCTAACCTCACAGATGTAAAATCGAGTCAGGTCCGAACCTGACTGGATTTGATGAGTTTATAAGGTTGGTTTAAGTCATTTGAATTGGAGAGAGAGAGAGAGAGAGAGAGAGAGAGAGAGAGAGAGAGAGAGAGAGAGAGAGAGAGAGAGAGAGAGAGAGAGAGATAGAGATAGAGATAGAGATAGAGATAGAGAGATAGAGATAGATAGAGATAGATAGAGATAGATAGAGATAGATAGAGATAGATAGAGATAGATAGAGATAGATAGAGATAGATAGAGATAGATAGAGATAGATAGATAGATAGATAGATAGATAGATAGAGAGAGAGATAGATAGATAGACAGATAGACAGATAGATAGACAGATAGACAGATAGATAGACAGACAGACAGACAGATAGATAGACAGACAGACAGACAGATAGATAGACAGATAGATGACAGATAGACAGACAGACAGATAGACAGACAGACAGATAGATGACAGATAGACAGACAGACAGATAGACAGACAGACAGATAGATAGACAGACAGATAGACAGACAGACAGACAGACAGACATACAGACAGACAGACAGACAGACAGACACAGACAGACAGACAGACAGACAGAGGGAGGGAGGTTATTATTTAATATATATTAAGCAATATAATAATTATAAATATTAAACCAATAGAGAAATCATTTTGAAAATGTGTGACAGTTGGAGCAGAAGGGAGGGAGGGGGGGGGGGCCCGTACCAGGTGGTGATGACGTCACACACTACTACTACTGCTAGGCTTACTGGGGCCGTGTGGGGGGGGTGGGGGGGCGGGGGTCGTGAGGAAGGTGGTGGTGGTGGTGGTGCTTGTTCCTTCCTGCCTTAGCTGACATATATATACATTTGGAGATGTATGTATGTAGCCCAATCCTTGGTGTATGTATGTATGTATGTATGTATGTATGTAGTGGTGTAAAGAAAGAGTGGAGTGAGTGAGGTAACTGTTGTGGGATGGAGGAGGAGGAGGAGGAGGCATGGCTGGCGGCGTAGTTAGTATGGTGGGATTGTGGGGTGTCGCTGGGTGTTATAATTGGAGGGTAATTTGTGGAGATAGGTTATATAGTTGGAGTTGTTGGCTTTATATAGTAGAGGGGAGGGAGGCCTTATGCACAATGTGTGGGTTGTTATGTAGTGGTTGGGCGTAGTGTAGAGAGTGGGCGGGGGTTGGTGGGTGGGAGTGGGTGGGGTTTTTGATTGTGCATTTGATGGTGGGCGTGTTTGTGGGGAAGGTGGGCGGGGCTGGGAGAAATGGGCGGGTAAAGGTGGCGAAAAATGTCGGGTGGTGGAGTCTGGGGTGGGAATATTCTCGTTTTCTGTTGGTGAGTCTTCCCACATTGTGGCTGACTAGATGGACCCTCAATCTCTCTCTCCTGAGTCATTATCTCGTTGCTCCTACTTCAACAGTGCCTCTTTACCTTCTCCAAGTGTGACACGCACCTACCTACACACGTGCACCTTACGTTGAGCAGGTGTGGGGAGCGTAATAAGAGCGTGAATGGACGGTACATGTGTATAACTGCAGGCGGCGGAGGGAGCCGGCCCTCGCCTCAACTGTGTGTGCGGTGTTGCCACAGTGGACGGCTCATCTTCGTCCATTTACACTCCCAACCCTTTATTAACCCACAGTGACACTAGATGCAACAATACTGTGTCACTAGCGACACTTTTCCCCGACACACTGTGGCCATAAAACACCCGCCAACACCCGCAACACTTCCCACTGGCCAGCAACATGGCAACAAGATCAACAGCTGATCATCACCGCCGCCGCCTCGCTCTCCTCCTGACTCCTTATCTCGTTCCTGCTAACTCAAAAGAGGCTCTTTACCTTCTCCACGTGCGACACACACCTACCTACACACGTGCACCTCACCTTGAGCAGGCGTGGGGAGCGTAATAAGAGCGAGAATGGTGGTGAGAGAGGTAGAAATGTGTTTAACTGGAGGGCGGAGGGAGGGAGGGAGGGAGGGAGGGTCGAGGTAGGCAGCCAGCCAGCCAGCTGAGCTCTCACCTCACCTCACCTCTCCTGGCGGTGGTGCCACAGTGGACGGCTGATCCTCGACCATTGACACTGCCAACCCTTTATTAACCCTCAATGACACTCCAGGCAACAACAACAACACTGTGTCTGGCACTAGCGGAGACACTTTTCACCCACACACTCTGGCCATAAAACACCTGCCAACACCTGCAACACCTCCCACTGGGTACCAACGTGGCAGAGGCAAACATTACCTCACCACCTTCCTCTCTCTCTCTCTCTAAACTAACTAGCTTAATACTCTATCATAAATGTCGCTTCTCACCAACGTTTGCCCTCACGAATTTGGCTTCTCACAAACGTTTGCCCTCACGAATTTGGCCTCTCACAAACGTTTGCCCTCACGAATTTGGCCTCTCACAAACGTTTGCCCTCACGAATTTGGCCTCTCACAAACGTTTGCCCTCACGAATTTGGCCTCTTACAAACGTTTGCCCTCACGAATTTGGCTTCTCACCAACGTTTGCCCTCACGAATTTGGCCTCTCACAAACGTTTGCCCTCACGAATTTGGCCTCTCACAAACGTTTGCCCTCACGAATTTGGCCTCTCACAAACGTTTGCCCTCACGAATTTGGCTTCTCACCAACGTTTGCCCTCACGAATTTGGCCTCTCACAAACGTTTGCCCTCACGAATTTGGCCTCTCACAAACGTTTGCCCTCACGAATTTGGCCTCTCACAAACGTTTGCACTCACGAAATTTCTTTCACACGAACGTTTGCACTCACGAAATTTCCTTCACACGAACGTTTGCACTCACGAAATTTCATTCACACGAACGTTTGCACTCACGAAATTTCCTTCACACGAACGTTTGCACTCACGAAATTTCCTTCACACGAACGTTTGCACTCACGAAATTTCTTTCACACGAACTTGTGCACTCACGAAATTTCCTTCACACGAACGTTTTCACTCACGAAATTTCCTTCACACGAACGTTTGCACTCACGAAATTTCCTTCACACGAACGTTTGCACTCACGAAATTTCCTTCACTCGAACGTTTGCACTCACGAAACTCGTTCTCACGAACGTTCGCACTCACGAAACTCGTTCTCACGAACGTTCTAACCTCACAGGCATCAAACCTAAGCTCACAGGCATCAAACCTAACCTCACAGATGTAAAATCGAGTCAGGTCCGAACCTGACTGGATTTGATGAGTTTATAAGGTTGGTTTAAGTCATTTGAATTGGAGAGAGAGAGAGAGAGAGAGAGAGAGAGAGAGAGAGAGAGAGAGAGAGAGAGAGAGAGAGAGAGAGAGAGAGATAGAGATAGAGATAGAGATAGAGATAGAGAGATAGAGATAGATAGAGATAGATAGAGATAGATAGAGATAGATAGAGATAGATAGAGATAGATAGAGATAGATAGAGATAGATAGAGATAGATAGAGATAGATAGATAGATAGATAGATAGATAGATAGAGAGAGAGATAGATAGATAGACAGATAGACAGATAGATAGACAGATAGACAGATAGATAGACAGACAGACAGACAGATAGATAGACAGACAGACAGACAGATAGATAGACAGATAGATGACAGATAGACAGACAGACAGATAGACAGACAGACAGATAGATGACAGATAGACAGACAGACAGATAGACAGACAGACAGATAGATAGACAGACAGATAGACAGACAGACAGACAGACAGACATACAGACAGACAGACAGACAGACAGACACAGACAGACAGACAGACAGACAGAGGGAGGGAGGTTATTATTTAATATATATTAAGCAATATAATAATTATAAATATTAAACCAATAGAGAAATCATTTTGAAAATGTGTGACAGTTGGAGCAGAAGGGAGGGAGGGGGGGGGGCCCGTACCAGGTGGTGATGACGTCACACACTACTACTACTGCTAGGCTTACTGGGGCCGTGTGGGGGGGGTGGGGGGGCGGGGGTCGTGAGGAAGGTGGTGGTGGTGGTGGTGCTTGTTCCTTCCTGCCTTAGCTGACATATATATACATTTGGAGATGTATGTATGTAGCCCAATCCTTGGTGTATGTATGTATGTATGTATGTATGTATGTAGTGGTGTAAAGAAAGAGTGGAGTGAGTGAGGTAA
Source organism: Procambarus clarkii (assembly GCF_040958095.1). NCBI lineage: Eukaryota > Metazoa > Arthropoda > Malacostraca > Decapoda > Cambaridae > Procambarus > Procambarus clarkii. The sequence goes on along the minus strand of NW_027190441.1, from coordinate 14,330 downwards.
CTGTTGTGGGATGGAGGAGGAGGAGGAGGAGGCATGGCTGGCGGCGTAGTTAGTATGGTGGGATTGTGGGGTGTCGCTGGGTGTTATAATTGGAGGGTAATTTGTGGAGATAGGTTATATAGTTGGAGTTGTTGGCTTTATATAGTAGAGGGGAGGGAGGCCTTATGCACAATGTGTGGGTTGTTATGTAGTGGTTGGGCGTAGTGTAGAGAGTGGGCGGGGGTTGGTGGGTGGGAGTGGGTGGGGTTTTTGATTGTGCATTTGATGGTGGGCGTGTTTGTGGGGAAGGTGGGCGGGGCTGGGAGAAATGGGCGGGTAAAGGTGGCGAAAAATGTCGGGTGGTGGAGTCTGGGGTGGGAATATTCTCGTTTTCTGTTGGTGAGTCTTCCCACATTGTGGCTGACTAGATGGACCCTCAATCTCTCTCTCCTGAGTCATTATCTCGTTGCTCCTACTTCAACAGTGCCTCTTTACCTTCTCCAAGTGTGACACGCACCTACCTACACACGTGCACCTTACGTTGAGCAGGTGTGGGGAGCGTAATAAGAGCGTGAATGGACGGTACATGTGTATAACTGCAGGCGGCGGAGGGAGCCGGCCCTCGCCTCAACTGTGTGTGCGGTGTTGCCACAGTGGACGGCTCATCTTCGTCCATTTACACTCCCAACCCTTTATTAACCCACAGTGACACTAGATGCAACAATACTGTGTCACTAGCGACACTTTTCCCCGACACACTGTGGCCATAAAACACCCGCCAACACCCGCAACACTTCCCACTGGCCAGCAACATGGCAACAAGATCAACAGCTGATCATCACCGCCGCCGCCTCGCTCTCCTCCTGACTCCTTATCTCGTTCCTGCTAACTCAAAAGAGGCTCTTTACCTTCTCCACGTGCGACACACACCTACCTACACACGTGCACCTCACCTTGAGCAGGCGTGGGGAGCGTAATAAGAGCGAGAATGGTGGTGAGAGAGGTAGAAATGTGTTTAACTGGAGGGCGGAGGGAGGAGGGAGGGAGGGAGGGAGGGTCGAGGTAGGCAGCCAGCCAGCCAGCTGAGCTCTCACCTCACCTCACCTCTCCTGGCGGTGGTGCCACAGTGGACGGCTGATCCTCGACCATTGACACTGCCAACCCTTTATTAACCCTCAATGACACTCCAGGCAACAACAACAACACTGTGTCTGGCACTAGCGGAGACACTTTTCACCCACACACTCTGGCCATAAAACACCTGCCAACACCTGCAACACCTCCCACTGGGTACCAACGTGGCAGAGGCAAACATTACCTCACCACCTTCCTCTCTCTCTCTCTCTAAACTAACTAGCTTAATACTCTATCATAAATGTCGCTTCTCACCAACGTTTGCCCTCACGAATTTGGCTTCTCACAAACGTTTGCCCTCACGAATTTGGCCTCTCACAAACGTTTGCCCTCACGAATTTGGCCTCTCACAAACGTTTGCCCTCACGAATTTGGCCTCTCACAAACGTTTGCCCTCACGAATTTGGCCTCTTACAAACGTTTGCCCTCACGAATTTGGCTTCTCACCAACGTTTGCCCTCACGAATTTGGCCTCTCACAAACGTTTGCCCTCACGAATTTGGCCTCTCACAAACGTTTGCCCTCACGAATTTGGCCTCTCACAAACGTTTGCCCTCACGAATTTGGCTTCTCACCAACGTTTGCCCTCACGAATTTGGCCTCTCACAAACGTTTGCCCTCACGAATTTGGCCTCTCACAAACGTTTGCCCTCACGAATTTGGCCTCTCACAAACGTTTGCACTCACGAAATTTCTTTCACACGAACGTTTGCACTCACGAAATTTCCTTCACACGAACGTTTGCACTCACGAAATTTCATTCACACGAACGTTTGCACTCACGAAATTTCCTTCACACGAACGTTTGCACTCACGAAATTTCCTTCACACGAACGTTTGCACTCACGAAATTTCTTTCACACGAACTTGTGCACTCACGAAATTTCCTTCACACGAACGTTTTCACTCACGAAATTTCCTTCACACGAACGTTTGCACTCACGAAATTTCCTTCACACGAACGTTTGCACTCACGAAATTTCCTTCACTCGAACGTTTGCACTCACGAAACTCGTTCTCACGAACGTTCGCACTCACGAAACTCGTTCTCACGAACGTTCTAACCTCACAGGCATCAAACCTAAGCTCACAGGCATCAAACCTAACCTCACAGATGTAAAATCGAGTCAGGTCCGAACCTGACTGGATTTGATGAGTTTATAAGGTTGGTTTAAGTCATTTGAATTGGAGAGAGAGAGAGAGAGAGAGAGAGAGAGAGAGAGAGAGAGAGAGAGAGAGAGAGAGAGAGAGAGAGAGAGAGAGATAGAGATAGAGATAGAGATAGAGATAGAGATAGAGATAGATAGAGATAGATAGAGATAGATAGAGATAGATAGAGATAGATAGAGATAGATAGAGATAGATAGAGATAGATAGAGATAGATAGAGATAGATAGATAGATAGATAGATAGATAGATAGAGAGAGAGATAGATAGATAGACAGATAGACAGATAGATAGACAGATAGACAGATAGATAGACAGACAGACAGACAGATAGATAGACAGACAGACAGACAGATAGATAGACAGATAGATGACAGATAGACAGACAGACAGATAGACAGACAGACAGATAGATGACAGATAGACAGACAGACAGATAGACAGACAGACAGATAGATAGACAGACAGATAGACAGACAGACAGACAGACAGACATACAGACAGACAGACAGACAGACAGACACAGACAGACAGACAGACAGACAGAGGGAGGGAGGTTATTATTTAATATATATTAAGCAATATAATAATTATAAATATTAAACCAATAGAGAAATCATTTTGAAAATGTGTGACAGTTGGAGCAGAAGGGAGGGAGGGGGGGGGGCCCGTACCAGGTGGTGATGACGTCACACACTACTACTACTGCTAGGCTTACTGGGGCCGTGTGGGGGGGGTGGGGGGGCGGGGGTCGTGAGGAAGGTGGTGGTGGTGGTGGTGCTTGTTCCTTCCTGCCTTAGCTGACATATATATACATTTGGAGATGTATGTATGTAGCCCAATCCTTGGTGTATGTATGTATGTATGTATGTATGTATGTAGTGGTGTAAAGAAAGAGTGGAGTGAGTGAGGTAACTGTTGTGGGATGGAGGAGGAGGAGGAGGAGGCATGGCTGGCGGCGTAGTTAGTATGGTGGGATTGTGGGGTGTCGCTGGGTGTTATAATTGGAGGGTAATTTGTGGAGATAGGTTATATAGTTGGAGTTGTTGGCTTTATATAGTAGAGGGGAGGGAGGCCTTATGCACAATGTGTGGGTTGTTATGTAGTGGTTGGGCGTAGTGTAGAGAGTGGGCGGGGGTTGGTGGGTGGGAGTGGGTGGGGTTTTTGATTGTGCATTTGATGGTGGGCGTGTTTGTGGGGAAGGTGGGCGGGGCTGGGAGAAATGGGCGGGTAAAGGTGGCGAAAAATGTCGGGTGGTGGAGTCTGGGGTGGGAATATTCTCGTTTTCTGTTGGTGAGTCTTCCCACATTGTGGCTGACTAGATGGACCCTCAATCTCTCTCTCCTGAGTCATTATCTCGTTGCTCCTACTTCAACAGTGCCTCTTTACCTTCTCCAAGTGTGACACGCACCTACCTACACACGTGCACCTTACGTTGAGCAGGTGTGGGGAGCGTAATAAGAGCGTGAATGGACGGTACATGTGTATAACTGCAGGCGGCGGAGGGAGCCGGCCCTCGCCTCAACTGTGTGTGCGGTGTTGCCACAGTGGACGGCTCATCTTCGTCCATTTACACTCCCAACCCTTTATTAACCCACAGTGACACTAGATGCAACAATACTGTGTCACTAGCGACACTTTTCCCCGACACACTGTGGCCATAAAACACCCGCCAACACCCGCAACACTTCCCACTGGCCAGCAACATGGCAACAAGATCAACAGCTGATCATCACCGCCGCCGCCTCGCTCTCCTCCTGACTCCTTATCTCGTTCCTGCTAACTCAAAAGAGGCTCTTTACCTTCTCCACGTGCGACACACACCTACCTACACACGTGCACCTCACCTTGAGCAGGCGTGGGGAGCGTAATAAGAGCGAGAATGGTGGTGAGAGAGGTAGAAATGTGTTTAACTGGAGGGCGGAGGGAGGGAGGGAGGGAGGGAGGGAGGGTCGAGGTAGGCAGCCAGCCAGCCAGCTGAGCTCTCACCTCACCTCACCTCTCCTGGCGGTGGTGCCACAGTGGACGGCTGATCCTCGACCATTGACACTGCCAACCCTTTATTAACCCTCAATGACACTCCAGGCAACAACAACAACACTGTGTCTGGCACTAGCGGAGACACTTTTCACCCACACACTCTGGCCATAAAACACCTGCCAACACCTGCAACACCTCCCACTGGGTACCAACGTGGCAGAGGCAAACATTACCTCACCACCTTCCTCTCTCTCTCTCTCTAAACTAACTAGCTTAATACTCTATCATAAATGTCGCTTCTCACCAACGTTTGCCCTCACGAATTTGGCTTCTCACAAACGTTTGCCCTCACGAATTTGGCCTCTCACAAACGTTTGCCCTCACGAATTTGGCCTCTCACAAACGTTTGCCCTCACGAATTTGGCCTCTCACAAACGTTTGCCCTCACGAATTTGGCCTCTTACAAACGTTTGCCCTCACGAATTTGGCTTCTCACCAACGTTTGCCCTCACGAATTGGCCTCTCACAAACGTTTGCCCTCACGAATTTGGCCTCTCACAAACGTTTGCCCTCACGAATTTGGCCTCTCACAAACGTTTGCCCTCACGAATTTGGCTTCTCACCAACGTTTGCCCTCACGAATTTGGCCTCTCACAAACGTTTGCCCTCACGAATTTGGCCTCTCACAAACGTTTGCCCTCACGAATTTGGCCTCTCACAAACGTTTGCACTCACGAAATTTCTTTCACACGAACGTTTGCACTCACGAAATTTCCTTCACACGAACGTTTGCACTCACGAAATTTCATTCACACGAACGTTTGCACTCACGAAATTTCCTTCACACGAACGTTTGCACTCACGAAATTTCCTTCACACGAACGTTTGCACTCACGAAATTTCTTTCACACGAACTTGTGCACTCACGAAATTTCCTTCACACGAACGTTTTCACTCACGAAATTTCCTTCACACGAACGTTTGCACTCACGAAATTTCCTTCACACGAACGTTTGCACTCACGAAATTTCCTTCACTCGAACGTTTGCACTCACGAAACTCGTTCTCACGAACGTTCGCACTCACGAAACTCGTTCTCACGAACGTTCTAACCTCACAGGCATCAAACCTAAGCTCACAGGCATCAAACCTAACCTCACAGATGTAAAATCGAGTCAGGTCCGAACCTGACTGGATTTGATGAGTTTATAAGGTTGGTTTAAGTCATTTGAATTGGAGAGAGAGAGAGAGAGAGAGAGAGAGAGAGAGAGGAGAGAGAGAGAGAGAGAGAGAGAGAGAGAGAGAGAGAGAGAGAGATAGAGATAGAGATAGAGATAGAGATAGAGATAGAGATAGAGAGATAGAGATAGATAGAGATAGATAGAGATAGATAGAGATAGATAGAGATAGATAGAGATAGATAGAGATAGATAGAGATAGATAGAGATAGATAGATAGATAGATAGAGAGATAGATAGAGAGAGAGATAGATAGATAGACAGATAGACAGATAGATAGACAGATAGACAGATAGATAGACAGACAGACAGACAGATAGATAGACAGACAGACAGACAGATAGATAGACAGATAGATGACAGATAGACAGACAGACAGATAGACAGACAGACAGATAGATGACAGATAGACAGACAGACAGATAGACAGACAGACAGATAGATAGACAGACAGATAGACAGACAGACAGACAGACAGACATACAGACAGACAGACAGACAGACAGACACAGACAGACAGACAGACAGACAGAGGGAGGGAGGTTATTATTTAATATATATTAAGCAATATAATAATTATAAATATTAAACCAATAGAGAAATCATTTTGAAAATGTGTGACAGTTGGAGCAGAAGGGAGGGAGGGGGGGGGGCCCGTACCAGGTGGTGATGACGTCACACACTACTACTACTGCTAGGCTTACTGGGGCCGTGTGGGGGGGGTGGGGGGGCGGGGGTCGTGAGGAAGGTGGTGGTGGTGGTGGTGCTTGTTCCTTCCTGCCTTAGCTGACATATATATACATTTGGAGATGTATGTATGTAGCCCAATCCTTGGTGTATGTATGTATGTATGTATGTATGTATGTATGTAGTGGTGTAAAGAAAGAGTGGAGTGAGTGAGGTAACTGTTGTGGGATGGAGGAGGAGGAGGAGGAGGCATGGCTGGCGGCGTAGTTAGTATGGTGGGATTGTGGGGTGTCGCTGGGTGTTATAATTGGAGGGTAATTTGTGGAGATAGGTTATATAGTTGGAGTTGTTGGCTTTATATAGTAGAGGGGAGGGAGGCCTTATGCACAATGTGTGGGTTGTTATGTAGTGGTTGGGCGTAGTGTAGAGAGTGGGCGGGGGTTGGTGGGTGGGAGTGGGTGGGGTTTTTGATTGTGCATTTGATGGTGGGCGTGTTTGTGGGGAAGGTGGGCGGGGCTGGGAGAAATGGGCGGGTAAAGGTGGCGAAAAATGTCGGGTGGTGGAGTCTGGGGTGGGAATATTCTCGTTTTCTGTTGGTGAGTCTTCCCACATTGTGGCTGACTAGATGGACCCTCAATCTCTCTCTCCTGAGTCATTATCTCGTTGCTCCTACTTCAACAGTGCCTCTTTACCTTCTCCAAGTGTGACACGCACCTACCTACACACGTGCACCTTACGTTGAGCAGGTGTGGGGAGCGTAATAAGAGCGTGAATGGACGGTACATGTGTATAACTGCAGGCGGCGGAGGGAGCCGGCCCTCGCCTCAACTGTGTGTGCGGTGTTGCCACAGTGGACGGCTCATCTTCGTCCATTTACACTCCCAACCCTTTATTAACCCACAGTGACACTAGATGCAACAATACTGTGTCACTAGCGACACTTTTCCCCGACACACTGTGGCCATAAAACACCCGCCAACACCCGCAACACTTCCCACTGGCCAGCAACATGGCAACAAGATCAACAGCTGATCATCACCGCCGCCGCCTCGCTCTCCTCCTGACTCCTTATCTCGTTCCTGCTAACTCAAAAGAGGCTCTTTACCTTCTCCACGTGCGACACACACCTACCTACACACGTGCACCTCACCTTGAGCAGGCGTGGGGAGCGTAATAAGAGCGAGAATGGTGGTGAGAGAGGTAGAAATGTGTTTAACTGGAGGGCGGAGGGAGGGAGGGAGGGAGGGAGGGTCGAGGTAGGCAGCCAGCCAGCCAGCTGAGCTCTCACCTCACCTCACCTCTCCTGGCGGTGGTGCCACAGTGGACGGCTGATCCTCGACCATTGACACTGCCAACCCTTTATTAACCCTCAATGACACTCCAGGCAACAACAACAACACTGTGTCTGGCACTAGCGGAGACACTTTTCACCCACACACTCTGGCCATAAAACACCTGCCAACACCTGCAACACCTCCCACTGGGTACCAACGTGGCAGAGGCAAACATTACCTCACCACCTTCCTCTCTCTCTCTCTCTAAACTAACTAGCTTAATACTCTATCATAAATGTCGCTTCTCACCAACGTTTGCCCTCACGAATTTGGCTTCTCACAAACGTTTGCCCTCACGAATTTGGCCTCTCACAAACGTTTGCCCTCACGAATTTGGCCTCTCACAAACGTTTGCCCTCACGAATTTGGCCTCTCACAAACGTTTGCCCTCACGAATTTGGCCTCTTACAAACGTTTGCCCTCACGAATTTGGCTTCTCACCAACGTTTGCCCTCACGAATTTGGCCTCTCACAAACGTTTGCCCTCACGAATTTGGCCTCTCACAAACGTTTGCCCTCACGAATTTGGCCTCTCACAAACGTTTGCCCTCACGAATTTGGCTTCTCACCAACGTTTGCCCTCACGAATTTGGCCTCTCACAAACGTTTGCCCTCACGAATTTGGCCTCTCACAAACGTTTGCCCTCACGAATTTGGCCTCTCACAAACGTTTGCACTCACGAAATTTCTTTCACACGAACGTTTGCACTCACGAAATTTCCTTCACACGAACGTTTGCACTCACGAAATTTCATTCACACGAACGTTTGCACTCACGAAATTTCCTTCACACGAACGTTTGCACTCACGAAATTTCCTTCACACGAACGTTTGCACTCACGAAATTTCTTTCACACGAACTTGTGCACTCACGAAATTTCCTTCACACGAACGTTTTCACTCACGAAATTTCCTTCACACGAACGTTTGCACTCACGAAATTTCCTTCACACGAACGTTTGCACTCACGAAATTTCCTTCACTCGAACGTTTGCACTCACGAAACTCGTTCTCACGAACGTTCGCACTCACGAAACTCGTTCTCACGAACGTTCTAACCTCACAGGCATCAAACCTAAGCTCACAGGCATCAAACCTAACCTCACAGATGTAAAATCGAGTCAGGTCCGAACCTGACTGGATTTGATGAGTTTATAAGGTTGGTTTAAGTCATTTGAATTGGAGAGAGAGAGAGAGAGAGAGAGAGAGAGAGAGAGAGAGAGAGAGAGAGAGAGAGAGAGAGAGAGAGAGAGAGAGAGAGAGAGATAGAGATAGAGATAGATAGAGATAGAGAGATAGAGATAGATAGAGATAGATAGAGATAGATAGAGATAGATAGAGATAGATAGAGATAGATAGAGATAGATAGAGATAGATAGAGATAGATAGAGATAGATAGATAGATAGATAGATAGATAGATAGAGAGAGAGATAGATAGATAGACAGATAGACAGATAGATAGACAGATAGACAGATAGATAGACAGACAGACAGACAGATAGATAGACAGACAGACAGACAGATAGATAGACAGATAGATGACAGATAGACAGACAGACAGATAGACAGACAGACAGATAGATGACAGATAGACAGACAGACAGATAGACAGACAGACAGATAGATAGACAGACAGATAGACAGACAGACAGACAGACAGACATACAGACAGACAGACAGACAGACAGACACAGACAGACAGACAGACAGACAGAGGGAGGGAGGTTATTATTTAATATATATTAAGCAATATAATAATTATAAATATTAAACCAATAGAGAAATCATTTTGAAAATGTGTGACAGTTGGAGCAGAAGGGAGGGAGGGGGGGGGGGCCCGTACCAGGTGGTGATGACGTCACACACTACTACTACTGCTAGGCTTACTGGGGCCGTGTGGGGGGGGTGGGGGGGCGGGGGTCGTGAGGAAGGTGGTGGTGGTGGTGGTGCTTGTTCCTTCCTGCCTTAGCTGACATATATATACATTTGGAGATGTATGTATGTAGCCCAATCCTTGGTGTATGTATGTATGTATGTATGTATGTATGTATGTAGTGGTGTAAAGAAAGAGTGGAGTGAGTGAGGTAACTGTTGTGGGATGGAGGAGGAGGAGGAGGAGGCATGGCTGGCGGCGTAGTTAGTATGGTGGGATTGTGGGGTGTCGCTGGGTGTTATAATTGGAGGGTAATTTGTGGAGATAGGTTATATAGTTGGAGTTGTTGGCTTTATATAGTAGAGGGGAGGGAGGCCTTATGCACAATGTGTGGGTTGTTATGTAGTGGTTGGGCGTAGTGTAGAGAGTGGGCGGGGGTTGGTGGGTGGGAGTGGGTGGGGTTTTTGATTGTGCATTTGATGGTGGGCGTGTTTGTGGGGAAGGTGGGCGGGGCTGGGAGAAATGGGCGGGTAAAGGTGGCGAAAAATGTCGGGTGGTGGAGTCTGGGGTGGGAATATTCTCGTTTTCTGTTGGTGAGTCTTCCCACATTGTGGCTGACTAGATGGACCCTCAATCTCTCTCTCCTGAGTCATTATCTCGTTGCTCCTACTTCAACAGTGCCTCTTTACCTTCTCCAAGTGTGACACGCACCTACCTACACACGTGCACCTTACGTTGAGCAGGTGTGGGGAGCGTAATAAGAGCGTGAATGGACGGTACATGTGTATAACTGCAGGCGGCGGAGGGAGCCGGCCCTCGCCTCAACTGTGTGTGCGGTGTTGCCACAGTGGACGGCTCATCTTCGTCCATTTACACTCCCAACCCTTTATTAACCCACAGTGACACTAGATGCAACAATACTGTGTCACTAGCGACACTTTTCCCCGACACACTGTGGCCATAAAACACCCGCCAACACCCGCAAACACTTCCCACTGGCCAGCAACATGGCAACAAGATCAACAGCTGATCATCACCGCCGCCGCCTCGCTCTCCTCCTGACTCCTTATCTCGTTCCTGCTAACTCAAAAGAGGCTCTTTACCTTCTCCACGTGCGACACACACCTACCTACACACGTGCACCTCACCTTGAGCAGGCGTGGGGAGCGTAATAAGAGCGAGAATGGTGGTGAGAGAGGTAGAAATGTGTTTAACTGGAGGGCGGAGGGAGGGAGGGAGGGAGGGAGGGTCGAGGTAGGCAGCCAGCCAGCCAGCTGAGCTCTCACCTCACCTCACCTCTCCTGGCGGTGGTGCCACAGTGGACGGCTGATCCTCGACCATTGACACTGCCAACCCTTTATTAACCCTCAATGACACTCCAGGCAACAACAACAACACTGTGTCTGGCACTAGCGGAGACACTTTTCACCCACACACTCTGGCCATAAAACACCTGCCAACACCTGCAACACCTCCCACTGGGTACCAACGTGGCAGAGGCAAACATTACCTCACCACCTTCCTCTCTCTCTCTCTCTAAACTAACTAGCTTAATACTCTATCATAAATGTCGCTTCTCACCAACGTTTGCCCTCACGAATTTGGCTTCTCACAAACGTTTGCCCTCACGAATTTGGCCTCTCACAAACGTTTGCCCTCACGAATTTGGCCTCTCACAAACGTTTGCCCTCACGAATTTGGCCTCTCACAAACGTTTGCCCTCACGAATTTGGCCTCTTACAAACGTTTGCCCTCACGAATTTGGCTTCTCACCAACGTTTGCCCTCACGAATTTGGCCTCTCACAAACGTTTGCCCTCACGAATTTGGCCTCTCACAAACGTTTGCCCTCACGAATTTGGCCTCTCACAAACGTTTGCCCTCACGAATTTGGCTTCTCACCAACGTTTGCCCTCACGAATTTGGCCTCTCACAAACGTTTGCCCTCACGAATTTGGCCTCTCACAAACGTTTGCCCTCACGAATTTGGCCTCTCACAAACGTTTGCACTCACGAAATTTCTTTCACACGAACGTTTGCACTCACGAAATTTCCTTCACACGAACGTTTGCACTCACGAAATTTCATTCACACGAACGTTTGCACTCACGAAATTTCCTTCACACGAACGTTTGCACTCACGAAATTTCCTTCACACGAACGTTTGCACTCACGAAATTTCTTTCACACGAACTTGTGCACTCACGAAATTTCCTTCACACGAACGTTTTCACTCACGAAATTTCCTTCACACGAACGTTTGCACTCACGAAATTTCCTTCACACGAACGTTTGCACTCACGAAATTTCCTTCACTCGAACGTTTGCACTCACGAAACTCGTTCTCACGAACGTTCGCACTCACGAAACTCGTTCTCACGAACGTTCTAACCTCACAGGCATCAAACCTAAGCTCACAGGCATCAAACCTAACCTCACAGATGTAAAATCGAGTCAGGTCCGAACCTGACTGGATTTGATGAGTTTATAAGGTTGGTTTAAGTCATTTGAATTGGAGAGAGAGAGAGAGAGAGAGAGAGAGAGAGAGAGAGAGAGAGAGAGAGAGAGAGAGAGAGAGAGAGAGAGAGAGAGAGATAGAGATAGAGATAGAGATAGAGATAGAGAGATAGAGATAGATAGAGATAGATAGAGATAGATAGAGATAGATAGAGATAGATAGAGATAGATAGAGATAGATAGAGATAGATAGAGATAGATAGAGATAGATAGATAGATAGATAGATAGATAGATAGAGAGAGAGATAGATAGATAGACAGATAGACAGATAGATAGACAGATAGACAGATAGATAGACAGACAGACAGACAGATAGATAGACAGACAGACAGACAGATAGATAGACAGATAGATGACAGATAGACAGACAGACAGATAGACAGACAGACAGATAGATGACAGATAGACAGACAGACAGATAGACAGACAGACAGATAGATAGACAGACAGATAGACAGACAGACAGACAGACAGACATACAGACAGACAGACAGACAGACAGACACAGACAGACAGACAGACAGACAGAGGGAGGGAGGTTATTATTTAATATATATTAAGCAATATAATAATTATAAATATTAAACCAATAGAGAAATCATTTTGAAAATGTGTGACAGTTGGAGCAGAAGGGAGGGAGGGGGGGGGGCCCGTACCAGGTGGTGATGACGTCACACACTACTACTACTGCTAGGCTTACTGGGGCCGTGTGGGGGGGGTGGGGGGGCGGGGGTCGTGAGGAAGGTGGTGGTGGTGGTGGTGCTTGTTCCTTCCTGCCTTAGCTGACATATATATACATTTGGAGATGTATGTATGTAGCCCAATCCTTGGTGTATGTATGTATGTATGTATGTATGTATGTAGTGGTGTAAAGAAAGAGTGGAGTGAGTGAGGTAACTGTTGTGGGATGGAGGAGGAGGAGGAGGAGGCATGGCTGGCGGCGTAGTTAGTATGGTGGGATTGTGGGGTGTCGCTGGGTGTTATAATTGGAGGGTAATTTGTGGAGATAGGTTATATAGTTGGAGTTGTTGGCTTTATATAGTAGAGGGGAGGGAGGCCTTATGCACAATGTGTGGGTTGTTATGTAGTGGTTGGGCGTAGTGTAGAGAGTGGGCGGGGGTTGGTGGGTGGGAGTGGGTGGGGTTTTTGATTGTGCATTTGATGGTGGGCGTGTTTGTGGGGAAGGTGGGCGGGGCTGGGAGAAATGGGCGGGTAAAGGTGGCGAAAAATGTCGGGTGGTGGAGTCTGGGGTGGGAATATTCTCGTTTTCTGTTGGTGAGTCTTCCCACATTGTGGCTGACTAGATGGACCCTCAATCTCTCTCTCCTGAGTCATTATCTCGTTGCTCCTACTTCAACAGTGCCTCTTTACCTTCTCCAAGTGTGACACGCACCTACCTACACACGTGCACCTTACGTTGAGCAGGTGTGGGGAGCGTAATAAGAGCGTGAATGGACGGTACATGTGTATAACTGCAGGCGGCGGAGGGAGCCGGCCCTCGCCTCAACTGTGTGTGCGGTGTTGCCACAGTGGACGGCTCATCTTCGTCCATTTACACTCCCAACCCTTTATTAACCCACAGTGACACTAGATGCAACAATACTGTGTCACTAGCGACACTTTTCCCCGACACACTGTGGCCATAAAACACCCGCCAACACCCGCAACACTTCCCACTGGCCAGCAACATGGCAACAAGATCAACAGCTGATCATCACCGCCGCCGCCTCGCTCTCCTCCTGACTCCTTATCTCGTTCCTGCTAACTCAAAAGAGGCTCTTTACCTTCTCCACGTGCGACACACACCTACCTACACACGTGCACCTCACCTTGAGCAGGCGTGGGGAGCGTAATAAGAGCGAGAATGGTGGTGAGAGAGGTAGAAATGTGTTTAACTGGAGGGCGGAGGGAGGGAGGGAGGGAGGGAGGGAGGGTCGAGGTAGGCAGCCAGCCAGCCAGCTGAGCTCTCACCTCACCTCACCTCTCCTGGCGGTGGTGCCACAGTGGACGGCTGATCCTCGACCATTGACACTGCCAACCCTTTATTAACCCTCAATGACACTCCAGGCAACAACAACACTGTGTCTGGCACTAGCGGAGACACTTTTCACCCACACACTCTGGCCATAAAACACCTGCCAACACCTGCAACACCTCCCACTGGGTACCAACGTGGCAGAGGCAAACATTACCTCACCACCTTCCTCTCTCTCTCTCTCTAAACTAACTAGCTTAATACTCTATCATAAATGTCGCTTCTCACCAACGTTTGCCCTCACGAATTTGGCTTCTCACAAACGTTTGCCCTCACGAATTTGGCCTCTCACAAACGTTTGCCCTCACGAATTTGGCCTCTCACAAACGTTTGCCCTCACGAATTTGGCCTCTCACAAACGTTTGCCCTCACGAATTTGGCCTCT
>NW_027190440.1:30000-38243 GCF_040958095.1 Procambarus clarkii | reverse complement strand
CTAACATAACCTAACCTAACCTAACCCAACCTATTCTAACCTAACCCAAACTAACCTAACCTAACCTAACCTAACCTAACCTAACCTAACCCAACCTAACCTAACCTATCCTAACCTAACCTAACCTAACCTAACATTACCTAACCTAACCTAACCTAACCCAACTTAACCTAACCTAACCTAACTCAAACTAACCTAACCTAACCTAAACTAACTTAACCTAATCTAACCTAGCCTAACCGAACCTAACCTAACCTAACTTAACCTAACCCAACCTAACCTAACCTTACCTAACCTAACCTAACCTAACCTAAGCTAACCTAACCTAACCTAACCTAACCTAACTTAACCTAACCTAACCTAACCTAACCAAACCTAACCTAACCTAACCTAACCCAACCTAACCTAACCTAACCCAACCTACCCTAACCTAACCTAACCCAACCTAACCTAACCAATCCTAATCTAACCTAACCCAACCTAACCTAACCTAACCTAACCTAACCTAACCTAACCCAACCTAACCTAACCTAACCTAACCTAACCTAACCCAACCTGACCTAACCTAACCTAACCTAACCTAACATATCCTAACCAAACGTGACCTAACTAAACCTAACCAAACCTAACCCAACCTAACCTAACCTAACCTAACCTAACCTTACCTAACCTAACCAAACCTAACCTATACTAACCTAACCTAACCTAACCTAACCTAACCTAACATAACCTAACCCAACCTAACGTAACCTAACCTAACCTAACCCAACCTAACCTAACCTAACCTAACCAAACCTAACCTATACTAACCTAACCTAACCTAACCTAACCTAACATAACCTATCCCAACCTAACGTAACCTAACCTAACCTAACCTAACCCAACCTAACCTAACCTAACCTAACCTAACCGAACCTTACCTAACCTAACCTAACCTAGACAACTTTCACAACTTGTAGCTCAAAAACTGGGCTACTTTCGCTACTAGTAACGTAGAAATTGGGCTACTTATGCTACTAGTAGCCTCAAAATTGGGCTACTTTCGCTAGTAGTAGCCCAAAAATTGGGCTACTTTTGCTACTAGTAGCCCAAATTGGACTACTTATAGCCCAAATTTTGGGCTACTTTCGCTACTAGTAGCCCAAAATTGGGCTACCTTCGCCACTAGTAGCCCAAAAACTCGGCTACTTTCGCTACTAGTAGCACGAAATTGGGCTACTTATACAAAAAATGGGCTACTTTCGCTACTAGTAGCCCAAAAATTTGGCAAATTAATCTAACCTTACCTAACCTAACCTTACCCAACCTAACCTAACCTGACCTGACCTGACCTGACCTAACCTAACCTAACCTAACCTTACCAAACCTAACCTCACCTAACCTAACCTAACCTAACCCATTGTAATCTAACCTAACCTAACCTAACCTAACCTAACCTAACCTAACCTAACCCAACCTAACCTAACCTTACCCAAACTAACCTCACCTAACCCAACCTAACCTAACCTAACCTAACCTAACCTAACTCAAACTAACCTAACCTAACCTAACCTAACTCAAACTAACCTAACCTAACCTAACCTCACCTATCCTAACCAAACGTGACCAAACCTAACCTAACCTATCCTAACCTAACCCAACCTAACCCAACCTAACCTAACCTAACCTAACCCAACCCAACCTAACCTAACCTAACCAAACCCAAACTAACCCAAACTAACCTAACCTAACCTTACCTAACCTAACCCAACCTAACCTAACCTAACCTAACTTAACCTAACCTAACCTAACCTAACCTAACCTAACCTAACCTAACCCAACCTAACCTAACCTAACCTAGCCTAACCTAACCTAACCTAACCCAACCTAACCTAACCAAACCTAACCTAACCTAACCTAACCTAACCCAACCTAACCTAACCTAACCTAACCTAACCCAACCTAACCCAACCTAACCTAACCTAACCTAACCTAACCTAACCGAACCGAACCTAACATAACCTAACCCATACTAACCTAACCTAACCTAACCTAACCTAACCCAACCTAACCTAACCTAACCTAACTCAAACTAACCTAACCTAACCTAACCTAACCTAACTTACCCTAACCTAACCTAACCTAACGTAACCTAACCAAACCAAACCTAACCTAACCTAACCTAACCTAACCTAACCTAACTCAAACTAACCTAACCTAACCTAACCTAACCTAACCTAACGTAACCTAACCTAACCAAACCTAACCTAACCTACCCTAACCTAACCTAACCTAACCTAACTTAACCTAACCTAACCTAACCTAACCTAACCTAACATAACCTAACCTTACCTAACCTAACCTAACCCAACCTAACCTAACCTAACCTAACCTAACCTAACTCAAACTAACCTAACCTAACCTAACCTAACCTAACCTAACTTACCCTAACCTAACCTAACCTAACCTAACCTAACCCAACCTAACCTAACCTAACCTAACTCAAACTAACCTAACCTAACCTAACCTAACCTAACCTAACCTAACTTAACATAACCTAACCAAACCTAACCTAACCTAACCTAACCTAACCCAACCTACCCTAACCTAACCTAACCTAACCTAACCCAACCTACCCTAACCTAACCTAACCTAACCTAACCTAACCGAACCTTACCTAACCTAACCTAACCTAGGCAACTTGTAGCTCAAAAACTGGGCTACTTTTGCTACTAGTAACGTAGAAATTGGGCTACTTATGCTACTAGTAGCCTCAAAATTGGGCTACTTTCGCTAGTAGTAGCCCAAAAATTGGTCTACTTTTGCTACTAGTAGCCCAAATTAGACTACTTATAGCCCAAATTTTGGGCTACTTTCGCTACTAGTAGCTCAAAATTGGGCTACCTTCGCCACTAGTAGCCCAAAAATTCGGCTACTTTCGCTACTAGTAGCACGAAATTGGGCTACTTATACAAAAAAATGGGCTACTTTCGCTACTAGTAGCCCAAAAATTTGGCAAACTAATCTAACCTTACCTAACCTAACCTTACCTAACCTAACCTAACCTGACCTGACCTAATCTAACCTAACCTAACCTTACCAAACCTAACCTCACCTAACCTAACCCATTGTAATCTAACCTAACCTAACCTAACCTAACCTAACCTAACCCAACCTAACCTAACCTTACCCAAACTAACCTCACCTAACCCAACCTAACCTAACGTAACCTAACCTAACCTAACCTAACCTAACCTAACTCAAACTAACCTAACCTAACCTAACCTAACCTAACCTAACCTAACCTAACTTAACCTAACCTAACCTAACCTAGCCTAACCTAACCTAACCCAACCTAACCAAACCTAACCTAACCTAACCTAACCTAACCCAACCCAACCCAACCTAACCTAACCTAACCTAACCCAACCCAACCCAACCCAACCCAACCCAACCCAACCCAACCCAACCCAACCCAACCCAACCTAACCTAACCTAATCCAAACTAACCTAACCTAACCTAACCTAACATACCCTAACCTAACCTAACCTAACTTAGCCTAACCCAACCTAACCTAACCTAACCCAACCTACCCTAACCTAACCTAACCCAACCTAACCTAACCAATCCTAATCTAACCTAACCCAACCTAACCTAACCTAACCTAACCTAACCTAACCTAACCCAACCTAACCTAACCTAACCTAACCTAACCTAACCTAACCCAACCTGACCTAACCTAACCTAACCTAACCTAACATATCCTAACCAAACGTGACCTAACTAAACCTAACCAAACCTAACCCAACCTAACCTAACCTAACCTAACCTAACCTTACCTAACCTAACCAAACCTAACCTATACTAACCTAACCTAACCTAACCTAACCTAACCTAACATAACCTAACCCAACCTAACGTAACCTAACCTAACCTAACCCAACCTAACCTAACCTAACCTAACCTAACCAAACCTAACCTATACTAACCTAACCTAACCTAACCTAACCTAACCTAACATAACCTATCCCAACCTAACGTAACCTAACCTAACCTAACCTAACCCAACCTAACCTAACCTAACCTAACCGAACCTTACCTAACCTAACCTAACCTAGACAACTTTCACAACTTGTAGCTCAAAAACTGGGCTACTTTCGCTACTAGTAACGTAGAAATTGGGCTACTTATGCTACTAGTAGCCTCAAAATTGGGCTACTTTCGCTAGTAGTAGCCCAAAAATTGGGCTACTTTTGCTACTAGTAGCCCAAATTGGACTACTTATAGCCCAAATTTTGGGCTACTTTCGCTACTAGTAGCCCAAAATTGGGCTACCTTCGCCACTAGTAGCCCAAAAACTCGGCTACTTTCGCTACTAGTAGCACGAAATTGGGCTACTTATACAAAAAAATGGGCTACTTTCGCTACTAGTAGCCCAAAAATTTGGCAAATTAATCTAACCTTACCTAACCTAACCTTACCCAACCTAACCTAACCTGACCTGACCTGACCTGACCTAACCTAACCTAACCTAACCTTACCAAACCTAACCTCACCTAACCTAACCTAACCTAACCCATTGTAATCTAACCTAACCTAACCTAACCTAACCTAACCTAACCCAACCTAACCTAACCTTACCCAAACTAACCTCACCTAACCCAACCTAACCTAACCTAACCTAACCTAACCTAACTCAAACTAACCTAACCTAACCTAACCTAACTCAAACTAACCTAACCTAACCTAACCTAACCTCACCTATCCTAACCAAACGTGACCAAACCTAACCTAACCTATCCTAACCTAACCCAACCTACCCCAACCTAACCTAACCTAACCTAACCTAACCCAACCCAACCTAACCTAACCTAACCAAACCCAAACTAACCCAAACTAACCTAACCTAACCTTACCTAACCTAACCCAACCTAACCTAACCTAACCTAACTTAACCTAACCTAACCTAACCTAACCTAACCTAACCTAACCCAACCTAACCTAACCTAACCCAACCTAACCTAACCTAACCTAACCCAACCTAACCTAACCAAACCTAACCTAACCTAACCTAACCTAACCCAACCTAACCTAACCTAACCTAACCTAACCTAACCTAACCCAACCTAACCCAACCTAACCTAACCTAACCTAACCTAACGTAACCGAACCGAACCTAACATAACCTAACCCATACTAACCTAACCTAACCTAACCTAACCTAACCTAACCTAACCTAACCCAACCTAACCTAACCTAACCTAACTCAAACTAACCTAACCTAACCTAACCTAACCTAACTTACCCTAACCTAACCTAACCTAACGTAACCTAACCAAACCAAACCTAACCTAACCTAACCTAACCTAACCTAACCTAACTCAAACTAACCTAACCTAACCTAACCTAACCTAACCTAACGTAACCTAACCTAACCAAACCTAACCTAACCTACCCTAACCTAACCTAACCTAACCTAACTTAACCTAACCTAACCTAACCTAACCTAACCTAACATAACCTAACCTTACCTAACCTAACCTAACCCAACCTAACCTAACCTAACCTAACCTAACCTAACTCAAACTAACCTAACCTAACCTAACCTAACCTAACCTAACCTAACTTACCCTAACCTAACCTAACCTAACCTAACCTAACCCAACCTAACCTAACCTAACCTAACTCAAACTAACCTAACCTAACCTAACCTAACCTAACCTAACCTAACTTAACATAACCTAACCAAACCTAACCTAACCTAACCTAACCTAACCCAACCTACCCTAACCTAACCTAACCTAACCTAACCCAACCTAACCCAACCTACCCTAACCTAACCTAACCTAACCTAACCTAACCGAACCTTACCTAACCTAACCTAACCTAGGCAACTTGTAGCTCAAAAACTGGGCTACTTTTGCTACTAGTAACGTAGAAATTGGGCTACTTATGCTACTAGTAGCCTCAAAATTGGGCTACTTTCGCTAGTAGTAGCCCAAAAATTGGTCTACTTTTGCTACTAGTAGCCCAAATTAGACTACTTATAGCCCAAATTTTGGGCTACTTTCGCTACTAGTAGCTCAAAATTGGGCTACCTTCGCCACTAGTAGCCCAAAAATTCGGCTACTTTCGCTACTAGTAGCACGAAATTGGGCTACTTATACAAAAAAATGGGCTACTTTCGCTACTAGTAGCCCAAAAATTTGGCAAACTAATCTAACCTTACCTAACCTAACCTTACCTAACCTAACCTAACCTGACCTGACCTAATCTAACCTAACCTAACCTTACCAAACCTAACCTCACCTAACCTAACCCATTGTAATCTAACCTAACCTAACCTAACCTAACCTAACCCAACCTAACCTAACCTTACCCAAACTAACCTCACCTAACCCAACCTAACCTAACGTAACCTAACCTAACCTAACCTAACCTAACCTAACTCAAACTAACCTAACCTAACCTAACCTAACCTAACCTAACCTAACTTAACCTAACCTAACCTAACCTAGCCTAACCTAACCTAACCCAACCTAACCAAACCTAACCTAACCTAACCTAACCCAACCTAACCTAACCTAACCTAACCTAACCCAACCCAACCCAACCCAACCCAACCCAACCCAACCCAACCCAACCCAACCCAACCCAACCCAACCTAACCTAACCTAACCTAATCCAAACTAACCTAACCTAACCTAACATACCCTAACCTAACCTAACCTAACTTAGCCTAACCCAACCTAACCTAACCTAACCTAACCTAACCTAACCCAACCTAACCTAACCTAACCTATCCTAATCTAACCTAACCTAACTCAAACTAACCTAACCTAACCTAACCTAACCTAACCTAACCTAACCTAACTTAACCTAACCTAACCTAACCTAGCCTAACCTAACCTAACCCAACCTAACCAAACCTAACCTAACCTAACCTAACCCAACCTAACCTAACCTAACCTAACCCAACCCAACCCAACCCAACCCAACCCAACCCAACCTAACCTAACCTAACCTAATCCAAACTAACCTAACCTAACCTAACATACCCTAACCTAACCTAACCTAACCTAACCTAACCTAACCTAACCTAACCTAACCTAACCTAACCTAACCTAACCTAACCTAACCCAACCTAACCTAACCTAACCTAACCAAACCTACCCTAACTTAACCTAACCTAACCTAACCTAACCCAACCTAACCTAACCTAACCTAACCCAACTTAACCTAACCTAACCCAACCAAACCTAACCTAACATAACCTAACCTAACCTAACCTAACATAACCTAACCTAAGCTAACCTAACCTAACCTAACCTAACCTAACTTAACCTAACCTAACCTAACCTAACCTAACCTAATCTAACCCAACCTAACCTAACCTAACCTAACCTAACCTAACCTTACCTAACCTAACCTAACCTAACCCAACCTAACCTAACCTAACCTAACCCAACTTAACCTAACCTAACTCAAACTAACCTAACCTAACCTAAACTAACTTAACCTAACCTAACCTAACCTAACCAAACCTAACCTAACCTAACCTAACCTAACCTAACTTAACCTAACCTAACCTAACCTAACCTAACCTAACCTAACCTAACATAACCTAACCTAAGCTAACCTAACCTAACTTAACCTAACCTAACCTAACCTAACCTAATCTAACCCAACCTAACCTAACCTAACCTAACCTTACCTAACCTAACCTTACCTAACCTAACCTAACCTAACCCAACCTAACCTATCCTAACTCAAACTAACCTAACCTAACCTAACTTAACCTAACCTAACCTAACCTAACCGAACCTAACCTAACCTAACCTAAACTAACTTAACCTAACCTAACCTAACCAAACCTAACCTAACCTAACCTAACTTAACCTAACCTAACCTAACCTAAGCTAACCTAACCTAAGCTAACCTAACCTAACCTAACCTAACCTAACCTAACTTAACCTAACCTAACCTAACCTAATCTAACCCAACCTAACCTAACCTAACCTAACCTAACCTAACCTAGCCTAACCTAACCCAACCTAACCTAACCTAACCTAACTCAAACTAACCTAACCTAACCTAACCTAACCTAACCTAACCTAACCTAACCTAACCCAACCCAACCTAACCTAACCTAACCAAACCCAAACTAACCCAAACTAACCTAACCTAACCTTACCTAACCTAACCCAACCTAACCTAACCTAACCTAACTTAACCTAACCTAACCTAACCTAACCTAACCTAA
>NW_027190440.1:0-7500 GCF_040958095.1 Procambarus clarkii | reverse complement strand
ACCTAACCTAACCTAACCTAACCTAACTTAACCTAACCTAACCTAACCTAACCTAACCCCACCTTACCTAACCTAACCTAACCCAACCTAACCTAACCTAACCTAACCTAACCTAACCCAACTTAACCTAACCTAACCCAACCAAACCTAACCAAACATAACCTAACCTAACCTAACCTAACCCAACCTATTCTAACATAACCCAAACTAACCTAACCTAACCTAACCTAACCTAACCTACCCTAACCCAACCTAACCTAACCTAACCTAACCTAACCTAACCTATCCTAACCAAACGTGACCAAACCTAACCTAACCTAACCTAACCTAACCCAACCTAACCTAACTTAACCTAACCTAACCTAACCTAACCTAACCCAACCTAACCTAACCTAACCTAACCTAACCTAACCCAAACTAACCCAAACTAACCAAACCTAACCTTACCTAACCTAACCCAACCTAACCTAACCTAACCTAACCTAACCCAACCCAACCTAACCTAACCTAACCTAACGTAACCTAACCTAACCTAACCTAACCAAACCTAACCTAACCGAACCTAACATAACTAACCCATATAACCTAACCTAACCTAACCTAACCTAACTAACCTAACCCAAACTAACCTAACCTAACCTAACCTAACCTAACCTACCCTAACCTAACCAAACCTAACCTAACCGAACCTAACATAACCTAACCCATACTAACCTAACCTAACCTAACCTAACTTAACCTAACCCAAACTAATCTAACCTAACCTAACCTTACCAAACCTAACCTCACCTAACCTAACCCATTGTAATCTAACCTAACCTAACCTAACCTAACCTAACCTAACCCAACCTAACCTAACCTTACCCAAACTAACCTCACCTAACCCAACCTAACCTAACGTAACGTAACCTAACCTAACCTAACCTAACCTAACTCAAACTAACCTAACCTAACCTAACCTAACCTAACTCAAACTAACCTAACCTAACCTAACCTAACC
Source organism: Procambarus clarkii (assembly GCF_040958095.1). NCBI lineage: Eukaryota > Metazoa > Arthropoda > Malacostraca > Decapoda > Cambaridae > Procambarus > Procambarus clarkii. The sequence continues at coordinate 6,500 of NW_027190440.1, read as the reverse complement.
TAACCTAACCTAACCTAACCTAACTTAACCTAACCTAACCTAACCTAACCTAGCCTAACCTAACCTAACCCAACCTAACCAAACCTAACCTAACCTAACCTAACCCAACCTAACCTAACCTAACCCAACCCAACCCAACCCAACCCAACCCAACCCAACCTAACCTAACCTAACCTAACCTAATCCAAACTAACCTAACCTAACCTAACCTAACATACCCTAACCTAACCTAACCTAACTTAGCCTAACCCAACCTAACCTAACCTAACCTAACCTAACCTAACCTAACCCACCTAACCTAACCTAACCTATCCTAATCTAACCTAACCTAACCCAACCTAACCTAACCTAACCTAACCTAACCTAACTTAACCTAACCTAACCTAACCTAACCTAACCCCACCTTACCTAACCTAACCTAACCCAACCTAACCTAACCTAACCTAACCAAACCTACCCTAACTTAACCTAACCTAACCTAACCTAACCCAACCAACCACCTAACCTAACCTAACCTAACCCAACTTAACCTAACCTAACCCAACCAAACCTAACCTAACATAACCTAACCTAACCTAACCTAACATAACCTAACCTAAGCTAACCTAACCTAACCTAACCTAACCTAACTTAACCTAACCTAACCTAACCTAACCTAACCTAATCTAACCCAACCTAACCTAACTAACCTAACCTAACCTAACCTAACCTTACCTAACCTAACCTAACCAAACCAACCCAACCTAACCTAACCTAACCTAACCCAACTTAACCTAACCTAACCTAACTCAAACTAACCTAACCTAACCTAAACTAACTTAACCTAACCTAACCTAACCTAACCAAACCTAACCTAACCTAACCTAACCTAACCTAACCTAACCTAACTTAACCTAACCTAACCTAACCTAACCTAACCTAACCTAAGCTAACCTAACCTAACCTAACCTAACTTAACCTAACCTAACCTAATCTAACCCAACCTAACCTAACCTAACCTAACCCAACCTAACCTAACCTAACCAACCTAACCTAACCTAACCTAACCTAACTTAACCTAACCTAACCTAACCTAACCTAACTTAACCTAACCTAACCTAACCTAACCTAACATAACCTAACCTTACCTAACCTAACCTAACCTAACCCAACCTAACCTAACCTAACCTAACTCAAACTAACCTAACCTAACCTAACCTAACCTAACCTAAGCTAACCTAACCTAACTTACCCTAACCTAACCTAACCTAACCTAACCTAACCCAACCTAACCTAACCTAACCTAACTCAAACTAACCTAACCTAACCTAACCTAACCTAACCTAACTTAACCTAACCTAACCTAACCAAACCTAACCTAACCTAACCTAACCTAACCTAACCCAACCTACCCTAACCTAACCTAACCTAACCCAACCTACCCTAACCTAACCTAACCTAACCTAACCTAACCTAACTTAACCTAACCTAACCTAACCTAACCTAACCTAACCTAACCTTACCTAACCTAACCTAACCCAACCTAACCTAACCTAACTCAAACTAACCTAACCTAACCTAACCTAACCTAACCTAACCTAACTTACCCTAACCTAACCTAACCTAACCTAACCTAACCCAACCTAACCTAACCTAACCTAACTCAAACTAACCTAACCTAACCTAACCTAACCTAACCTAACTTAACCTAACCTAACCTAACCTAACCAAACCTAACCTAACCTAACCCAACCTACCCTAACCTAACCTAACCTAACCTAACCCAACCTACCCTAACCTAACCTAACCTAACCTAACCTAACCGAACCTTACCTAACCTAACCTAACCTAGGCAACTTTCACACTTGTAGCTCAAAAACTGGGCTACTTTTGCTACTAGTAACGTAGAAATTGGGCTACTTATGCTACTAGTAGCCTCAAAATTGGGCTACTTTCGCTAGTAGTAGCCCAAAATTGGGCTACTTTTGCTACTAGTAGCCAAATTAGACTACTTATAGCCCAAATTTTGGGCTACTTTCGCTACTAGTAGCCCAAAATTGGCTACCTTCGCCACTAGTAGCCCAAAAATTCGGCTACTTTCGCTACTAGTAGCACGAAATTGGGCTACTTATACAAACAAATGGGCTACTTATTTCGCTACTAGTAGCCCAAAATTTGGCAAACTAATCTAACCTTACCTAACCTAACCTTACCTAACCTAACCTAACTAACCTGACCTGACCTAACCTAACCTAACCTAACCTTACCAAACCTAACCTCACCTAACCTAACCCATTGTAATCTAACCTAACCTAACCTAACCTAACCTAACCTAACCTAACCCAACCTAACCTAACCTTACCCAAACTAACCTCACCTAACCCAACCTAACCTAACCTAACGTAACCTAACCTAACCTAACTCAAACTAACCTAACCTAACCTAACCTAACTCAAACTAACCTAACCTAACCTAACCTAACCTAACCTAACCTATCCTAACCAAACGTGACCAAACCTAACCTAACCTAACCTAACCCAACCTAACCTAACTTAACCTAACTAACCTAACCTAACCTAACCCAACCTAACCTAACCTAACCTAACCTAACCCAAACTAACCCAAACTAACCTAACCTAACCTTACCTAACCTAACCCAACCAACCTAACCTAACCTAACCTAACCCAACCCAACCTAACCTAACCTAACTAACTAACGTAACCTAACCTAACCTAACCTAACCAAACCTAACCTAACCGAACCTAACATAACCTAACCCATACTAACCTAACCTAACCTAACCTAACCTAACTTAACCTAACCCAAACTAACCTAACCTAACCTAACCTAACCTAACCTACCCTAACCTAACCTAACCCAACCTAACCTAATCTAACCTATCCTAATCTAACCTAACCTAACCCAACCTAACCTAACCTAACCTAACCTAACCTAACTTAACTTAACCTAACCAACCTAACCTAACCCCACCTTACCTAACCTAACCTAACCCAACCTAACCTAACCTAACCTAACCTAACCTAACCAAACCTACCCTAACTTAACCTAACCTAACCTAAGCTAACCCAACTTAACCTAACCTAACCTAACCTAAGCCAACTTAACCTAACCTAACCCAGCCTAACCTAACCTAACATAACCTACCCTAACCTAACCTAACCTAACCTAACCTAACCTACCCAACCTAACCTAACCTAACCTAAACCTAACCTAACCTAACCTTACCTAACCTACCTAACCCAACTTAACCTAACCTAACCTAACTCAAACTAACCTAACCTAACCTAAAACTAACTTAACCTAACCTAACCTAACCTAGCCTAACCTAACCTAACCTAACCTAACCCAACCTAACCAAACCTAACCTAACCTAACCTAACCTAACCCAACCCAACCTAACCTAACCTAACCTAACCTAACCCAACCTAACCAAACCTAACCTAACCTAACCTAACCTAACCTAACTGAACCTAACATAACCTAACCCATACTAACCTAACCTAACCTAACATACCCTAACCTAACCTAACCTAACTAACCTAACCCAACCTAACCTAACCTAACCTAACCTAACCTAACCCAACCTACCCTAACCTAACCTATCCTAATCTAACCTAACCTAACCCAACCTAACCTAACCTAACCTAACTTAACCTAACCTAACCTAACCTAACCTAACCCCACCTTACCTAACCTAACCCAACCCAACCTAACCTAACCTAACCTAACCTAACAAACCTACCCTAACTTAACCTAACCAAACCTAACCTAACCCAACCTAACCTAACCTAACCTAACCTAACCCACTTAACCTAACCTAACCCAACCAAACCTAACCTAACATAACCTAACTAACCTAACCTAACCCAACCTATTCTAACCTAACCCAAACTAACATAACCTAACCTAACCTACCCTAACCCAACCTAACCTAACCTAACCTTACCTAACCTAACCTAACCTAACCTAACCCAACTTAACCTAACCTAACCTAACTCAAACTAACCTAACCTAACCTAAACTAACTTAACCTAACCTAACCTAACCTAACCTAACCATCCTAACCTAACCTAACCTAACTTAACCTAACCTAACCTAACCTAACCTAAGCTAACCTAACCTAACCTAACCTAACCTAACTTAACCTAACCTAACCTAACCTAACCTAACCTAATCTAACCCAACCTAACCTAACCTAACCTAACCTAACCTAACCTTACCTTACCTAACCTAACCTAACCTAACCCAACCTAACCTAACCTACCTAACTCAAACTAACCTAACCTAACCTAACCTAACCTAACTTAACCTAACCTAACCTAACCAACCTAACCTAACCTAACTTACCTAACCCAAACTAACCTAACCTAACCTAACCTAACCTAATCTAACCTATCCTAATCTAACCTAACCTAACCTAACCTAACCCAACCTAACCTAACCTAACTAACCTAACTTAACCTAACCTAACCTAACCTAACTTAACCTAACCTAACCTAACCTAACCTAACTAACCCAACCTAACCTAACCTAACTCAAACTAACCTAACCTAACCTAACCTAACCTAACCTAACCTAACCTAAGCTAACCTAACCTAACTTACCCTAACCTAACCTAACCTAACCTAACCTAACCTAACCTAACCTAACGTAACCTAACCTAACCCAACCTAACCTAACCTAACCTAACTCAAACTAACCTAACCTAACCTAACCTACCTAACTTAACCTAACCTAACCTAACCTAACCAAACCTAACCTAACCTAACCTAACCTAACCTACCCTAACCTAACCTAACCTAACCTAACCCAACCTACCCTAACCTAACCCAACCTACCCTAACCTAACCTAACCTAACCTAACCTAACTTAACCTAACCTAACCTAACCTAACCTAACCTAACCTAGCATAACCTAATTACCTAACCTAACCTAACAAAACCTAACCTAACCTAACCTAACTCAAACTAACCTAACCTAACCTAACCTAACCTAACCTAACCTAACTTACCCTAACCTAACCTAACCTAACCCAACCTACCCTAACCTAACCTTACCTAACCACCAACTACCCTAACCTAACCTAACCTAACCTAACCTAACCTAACCGAACCTTACCTAACCTAACCTAACCTAGGCAACTTTCACAACTTGTAGCTCAAAAACTGGGCTACTTTTGCTACTAGTAACGTAGAAATTGGGCTACTTATGCTACTAGTAGCCACAAATTGGGTTACTTTCGCTAGTAGTAGCCCAAAAATTGGGCTACTTTTGCTACTAGTAGCCCAAATTAGACTACTTATTGCCCAAATTTTTGGGCTACTTTCGCTACTAGTAGCCCAAATTGGGCTACCTTCGCCACTAGTAGCAAAAAATCGGCTACTTTCGCTACTAGTAGCACGAAATTGGGCTACTTATACAAAAAATGGGCTACTTTCGCTACTAGTAGCCCAAAAATTTGGCAAACTAATCTAACCTAACCTTACCTAACCTAACCTAACCTGACCTGACCTAACCTAACCTAACCTAACCTTACCAAACCTAACCTCACCTAACCTAACCCATTGTAATCTAACCTAACCTAACCTAACCTAACCTAACCTAACCTAACCCAACCTAACCTAACCTTACCCAAACTAACCTCACTAACCCAACCTAACCTAACCTAACGTAACCTAGCCTAACCTAACCTAACTCAAACTAACCTAACCTAACCTAACCTAACTCAAACTAACCTAACCTAACTAACCTAACCTAACCTAACCTATCCTAACCAAACGTGACCAAACCTAACCTACCTAACCTAACCCAACCTAACCTAACTTAACCTAACCTAACCTAACCTAACCAACCTAACCTAACCTTACCTAACCTAACCCAAACTAACCCAAACTAACCTAACCTAACCTTACCTAACCTAACCCAACCTAACCTAACCTAACCTAACCTAACCTAACCTAACCTAACCCAACCCAACCTAACCTAACCTAACCTAACCTAACGTAACCTAACCTAACCTAACCAAACCTAACCTAACCGAACCTAACATAACCTAACCATACTAACCTAACCTAACCTAACTTAACCTAACCCAAACTAACCTAACCTAACCTAACCTAACCTAACATAACCTAACCTACCTAACCTAACCTAACCTAACCCAACCTAACCTAATCTAACCTATCCTAATCTAACCTAACCTAACTTAACCTAACCTAACCTAACTCAACTAACCTAACCTAACCTAAACTAACCTTAACCTACCTAACCTAACCTAACCTAACCTAAGCCTAACCTAACCTAACCTAACCTAACCCAAGCTAACCAAAACCTAACCTAACCTAACCTAACTAACCTAACCCTAACTAACCAACCAAACCTAACCTAACCTAACCTAACCTACCTAACCTAACCTAACCTAACCTTAAACCTTACCTAACCTAACCTAACCTAACCACTAACCTAACCTAACCACTAACTAACCTAACCTAAACCAAAC
>NW_027190439.1:0-38313 GCF_040958095.1 Procambarus clarkii | reverse complement strand
TTAAAATCCTCAAATATGGGTAAATAGTGATTTTTCACGTTTTTTATGTAGTTTGATATTACGTAAATACATTCATTTTTACCAATATTTCGATACTATTTCATGTAGTATCACGATATGTGATTGGCCTTCAAATCTCTGAATTTCGAATAATATGCATTTTAAGCAAGTTTTCTTGCATTTTGTTCGTACCAAAAATCATTGAATTTAGCAATATTTTGACGTTATCATCCCCTTTTCCTTTATGTTATTTAAACAAAATATCATCGAATTAGGCAATATTTTGCCGTTTTTCCACGTTTTTATGAATTTCAGTCTGTGGGTATTAATTCATTATATATACGATAAAAATGATGCAAAACACATAATTGATTAGATAATAACCTTAAATACTTCATTTTCAATCAACTATATGTTTCTCGTTAAAATACTGAGTAAGATATTAAAAAGGGGAAAAGTTCTGTTTTATTGCATATATCGACGTTTCAGCCGGAATAGAGCGGTTTTCATGTACATCTTTCATCGGTAATATAAACGGAAAATCTGGAACATTTTAGTTAATTCTAATGAAAACACATTGTTTTTTATCATTTGTATTGGAAACAACATTGTCATATGTCTTTTCTTGGATCTAAATAATACGAAACCTCGCTCTATGATTTGAAGCTAAAATCCTCAAATATGGTAAAATAGTGACTTTTTAAAGTTAAACATGTAGTTTGATATTACGTAAATATATTCATTTTTACCAATATTTCGATACTATTTCATGTAGTATCACGATGTGTGATTTGGCCTTCAAATCTCAGAATTTCGCATAATATTGCATTTTAAGCAATTTTTCTTGCATTTTGTTTTGTACGAAAAATCATCGAATATAGCAATATTTTGACGTTTATCATCCCCTTTTTCCTCTATGTGATTTAAAAAAATATCATCGAATTAGGCAATATTTTGCCGTTTTTTCACGTTGTGAATTTCAGTTTATAAGTATATATTCATTATTATATACTCGTATATATATTCATTATATATACGATAAAATGAAGCAAACACATAATTGATTAGAAATTAACCTTAAATACTTATTTTCAATCAACCATTTGTTTATCGTTAAAATACTGAGTAGGATATTGAAAAGGGGAGATGTTTGGTTTTATTTCATATATCGACGTTTCAGCCGGATTAGAGCGGTTTTACGTGTACATCTTCCATCGGTAATATAACGGAAAATCAGGAACATTTTAGTTAATTCTAATGAAAACTCATTGTTTTATCATTTGTATTGGACACATTGTCATATGTCTTTTCTGGATAATACGAAACCTCGCTATATGATTTGAAGTTAAAACCTCAAATATGGTTAAATAGGGACTTTTTCACGTTTTTCATGTAGTCTAATATATTCATTTTTACCAATATTTCGATATTATTTCATGTAGTATTAAAATATGTGATTGGCCTTCAAATTTCAGAATTTTGCATAATAATGCATTTTATGCAAGTTTCTTGCATTTTGTTTCGTACAAAAATCATCGAATTTAGCAATATTTGACGTTTATCATCCCCTTTTCCTTTATGTTATTTAAACAAAATATCATCGAAATAGGCAATATTTTGCCGTTTTTCCACGTTTTTGTGAATTTCAGTTTATTGTTATTAAATCATTATATATACGATAAAAATGATGCAAACACATAACTGATTAGAAATTAACTTTAAATACTGTATTTTCAATCAACTATTTGTTTCTCGTTAAAATACTGAGTAGGATATTGAAAAGGGGAGATGTTTGGTTTTTATTGCATATATCGACGTTTCAGCCGGATTAGAGCGGTTTTACGTGTACATCTTCCATCGGTAATATAACGGAAAATCAAGAACATTTTAGTTAATTCCATTGGTTTTTATCATTTGTATTGGAAACAACATTGTCATATGTCTTTCTTGGATGTAAATAATATGAAACCTCGTTCTATGATTTGAAGTTAAAATCCTCAAATATGGGTAAATAGGGATTTTTCACGTTTTTCATGTAGTTTGATATTACGTAAATACATTCATTTTTACCATTATTTCGATACTATTTCATGTAGTATCACGATATGTGATTTGGCCTTCAAATCTCAGAATTTTGCATAATATTGCATTTAAAGCAATATTCTTGCATTTCGTTCGTACGAAAAATCATCGAATTTAGCAATATTTTGACGTTTATCATCCCCTTTTCCTTATGTGAATTAAACAAAATATCATCGAATTAGGCAATATTTGCGTTTTTCCACGTTTTTGTGAATTTTCAGTTTATGGGTATTAATTCATTATATATACGATAAAATGATGCAAACACATAATTGATTAGATAATAACATTAAATACTCCATTTTCAATCAACTATTTGTTTCTCATTAAAATACTGAGTAAGATATTAAAAGGCAAAAGTTCTGTTTTTATTGCATATATCGACGTTTCAGCCGGAATAGAGATGTTCGTGTACATCTTCCATCGGTAATATAAATGGAAAATCAGGAACATTTAGTTATTTCTAATGAAAACACAATGATTTTTATCATTTGTATTGGAAACAACATTGTCATATGTCTTTCTTGGATCTAAATAATATGAAACCTCGCTCTATGATTTGAAGTTAAAATCCTCAAATATGGGTAAATAGTGATTTTTTCACGTTTTTATGTAGTTTGATATTACGTAATACATTCATTTTTACCAATATTTCGATACTATTTCATGTAGTATCACGATATGTGATTTGGCCTTCAAATCTCTGAATTTCGAATAATAATGCATTTTAAGCAAGTTTCTTGCATTTTGTTTCGTACCAAAAATCATGAATTTAGCAATATTTTGACGTTTATCATCCCTTTTCCTTTATGTTATTTAAACAAAATATCATCGAATTAGGCAATATTTTGCCGTTTTTCCACGTTTTTATGAATTTTCAGTCTGTGGTATTAATTCATTATATATACGATAAAAATGATGCAAACACATAATGATTAGATAATAACCTTAAATACTTCATTTTCAATCAACTATATGTTTCTCGTTAAAATACTGAGTAAGATATTAAAAAGGGGAAAAGTTCTGTTTTTATTGCATATATCGACGTTTCAGCCGGAATAGAGCGGTTTTCATGTACATCTTTCATCGGTAATATAAACGGAAAATCTGGAACATTTTAGTTAATTCTAATGAAAACACATTGTTTTTATCATTGTATTGGAAACAACATTGTCATATGTCTTTCTTGGATCTAAATAATACGAAACCTCGCTCTATGATTTGAAGCTAAAATCCTCAAATATGGTAAAATAGTGACTTTTTAAAGTTAAACATGTAGTTTGATATTACGTAAATAATTATTTTACCAATATTCGATACTATTTCATGTAGTATCACGATGTGTGATTTGGCCTTCAAATCTCAGAATTTCGCATAATATTGCATTTTAAGCAATTTTTCTTGCATTTTGTTTTGTACGAAAAATCATCGAATATAGCATATTTTGACGTTATCATCCCCTTTTCCTCTATGTGATTTAAACAAATATCATCGAATTAGGCAATATTTTGCCGTTTTTTCACGTTCTTGTGAATTTTCAGTTTATAATATATATTCATTATTATATACTCGTTATATATATTCATTATATATACGAAAAAATAAAGCAAACACATAATTGATTAGAAATTAACCTTAAATACTTTATTTTCAATCAACCATTTGTTTATCGTTAAAATACTGAGTAGGATATTGAAAAGGGAGATGTTGGTTTTTATTCATATATCGACGTTTCAGCCGGATTAGAGCGGTTTTACGTGTACATCTTCCATCGGTAATATAAACGGAAAATCAGAACATTTTAGTTAATTCTAATGAAAACTCATGTTTTTATCATTTGTATTGGACACATTGTCATATGTCTTTTCTTGGATCTAAATAATACGAAACCTCGCTATATGATTTGAAGTTAAAACCCTCAAATATGGTTAAATAGGGACTTTTTTCACGTTTTTCATGTAGTCTAATATATTCATTTTTACCAATATTTCGATATTATTTCATGTAGTATTAAAATATGTGATTTGGCCTTCAAATTTCAGAATTTTGCATAATAATGCATTTTATGCAAGTTTTCTTGCATTTTGTTTCGTACCAAAAATCATCGAATTTAGCAATATTTTGACGTTTATCATCCCCTTTTCCTTTATGTTATTTAAACAAAATATCATCGAAATAGGCAATATTTGCCGTTTTTCCACGTTTTTGTGAATTTTCAGTTTATTGTTATTAAATCATTATATACGATAAAAATGATGCAAACACATAACTGATTAGAAATTAACTTTAAATACTGTATTTTCAATCAACTATTTGTTTCTCGTTAAAATACTGAGTAGGATATTGAAAAGGGGAGATGTTTGGTTTTTATTGCATATATCGACGTTTCAGCCGGATTAGAGCGGTTTTACGTGTACATCTTCCATCGGTAATATAAACGGAAAATCAAGAACATTTTAGTTAATTCCATTGGTTTTATCATTTGTATTGGAAACAACATTGTCATATGTCTTTTCTTGGATGTAAATAATATGAAACCTCGTTCTATGATTTGAAGTAAAATCCTCAAATATGGGTAAATAGGGATTTTTTCACGTTTTTCATGTAGTTTGATATTACGTAAATACATTCATTTTTACATTATTTCGATACTATTTCATGTAGTATCACGATATGTGATTTGGCCTTCAAATCTCAGAATTTTGCATAATATTGCATTTAAAGCAATATTCTTGCATTTCGTTTCGTACGAAAAATCATCGAATTTAGCAATATTTTGACGTTTATCATCCCCTTTTCCTTTATGTGAATTAAACAAAATATCATCGAATTAGGCAATATTTTGCTGTTTTTCCACGTTTTGTGAATTTTCAGTTTATGGGTATTAATTCATTATATATACGATAAAAATGATGCAAACACATAATTGATTAGATAATAACATTAAATACTCCATTTTCAATCAACTATTTGTTTCTCATTAAAATACTGAGTAAGATATTAAAAAGGGCAAAAGTTCTGTTTTATTGCATATATCGACGTTTCAGCCGGAATAGAGATGTTTTCGTGTACATCTTCCATCGGTAATATAAATGGAAAATCAGGAACATTTTAGTTATTTCTAATGAAAACACAATGATTTTTATCATTTTATTGGAAACAACATTGTCATATGTCTTTCTTGGATGTAAAAAATACGAAACCTCGCTCTATGATTTGAAGTTAAAATCCTCAAATATGGTTATATAGTGACTTTTTTCCCGTTTTTCATGTAGTTTGATATTACGTATATATTCATTTTACCAATATTTCGACACTATTTCATGTAGTATCACGATATGTGATTTGGCCTTCAAATCTCAGAATTTCGCATAATAATGCATTTTAAGCATGTTTTCTTGCATTTTGTTTCGTACGAAAAATCATCGAATATAGCAATATTTTGACGTTTATCATCCCCTTTTCCTTTATGTGATTTAAACAAAATATCATCGAATTAGGCAATATTTTGCCGTTTTTCCACGTTTTTGTGAATTTTCAGTGTATTGGTATTAATTCATTATAAATACGATAAAAATAATGCAAACACATAATTGATTAGATAATAACCTTAAATACTTCAGTTTCAATCATCTATTTGTTTCTCGTTATAATACTCAGTAAGATATTGAAAAGGGGAGATGTTTGGTTTTTATTGCATATATCGACGTTTTAGCCGGATTAAAGCGGTTTTACGTGTACATCTTCCATCGGTAATATAAACGGAAAATCAAGAACATTTTAGTTAATTCCATTGGTTTTTATCATTTGTATTGGAAACAACATTGTCATATATCTTTTCTTGGATCTAAATAATATGAAACCTCGCTCTATGATTTGAAGTTAAAATCCTCAAATATGGGTAAATAGTGATTTTTTCACGTTTTTTATGTAGTTTGATATTACGTAAATACATTCATTTTTACCAATATTTCGATACTATTTCATGTAGTATCACGATATGTGATTTGGCCTTCAAATCTCAGAATTTCGCATAATAATGCATTTTAAGCATGTTTTCTTGCATTTTGTTTCGTACAAAAATCATTGAATTTAGCAATATTTTGACGTTTATCATCCCCTTTTCCTTATGTTATTTAAACAAAATATCATCGAATTAGGCAATATTTTGCCGTTTTTTCCACGTTTTATGAATTTTCAGTCTGTGGGTATTAATTCATTATATATACGATAAAAATGATGCAAACACATAATTGATTAGATAATAACCTTAAATACTTCATTTTCAATCAACTATATGTTTCTCGTTAAAATACTCAGTAAGATATTGAAAAGAGGAGAAGTTCGGTTTTTATTGCATATATCGACTTTTCAGGCGGATTAGAGCGGTTTTACGTGTACATCTTCCATCGGTAATATAAACGGAAAATCAAGAACATTTTAGTTAATTCTAATGAAAACTCATTGTTTTTCATCATTTGTATTGGAAACAACATTGTCATATGTCTTTTCTTGGATCTAAATAATACGAAACCTCGCTCTATGATTTGAAGCTAAAATCCTCAAATATGGTTAAATAGGGACTTTTTTCACGTTTTTCATGTAGTCTAATATATTCATTTTTACCAATATTTCGATATTATTCATGTAGTATTAAAATATGTGATTTGGCCTTCAAATTTCAGAATTTGCATAATAATGCATTTTATGCAAGTTTTCTTGCATTTTGTTTCGTACCAAAAATCATCGAATTTAGCAATATTTTGACGTTTATCATCCCCTTTTCCTTTATGTTATTTAAACAAAATATCATCGAAATAGGCAATATTTTGCCGTTTTTCCACGTTTTTGTGAATTTTCAGTTTATTGTTATTAAATCATTATATATACGATAAAAATGATGCAAACACATAACTGATTAGAAATTAACTTTAAATACTGTATTTTCAATCAACTATTTGTTTCTCGTTAAAATACTGAGTAGGATATTGAAAAGGGGAGATGTTGGTTTTTATTGCATATATCGACGTTTCAGCCGGATTAGAGCGGTTTTACGTGTACATCTTCCATCGGTAATATAAACGGAAAATCAAGAACATTTTAGTTAATTCCATTGGTTTTTATCATTTGTATTGGAAACAACATTGTCATATGTCTTTCTTGGATGAAATAATATGAAACCTCGTTCTATGATTTGAAGTTAAAATCCTCAAATATGGGTAAATAGGGATTTTTTCACGTTTTTCATGTAGTTTGATATTACGTAAATACATTCATTTTTACCATTATTTCGATACTATTTCATGTAGTATCACGATATGTGATTTGGCCTTCAAATCTCAGAATTTTGCATAATATTGCATTTAAAGCAATATTCTTGCATTTCGTTTCGTACGAAAAATCATCGAATTTAGCAATATTTTGACGTTTATCATCCCCTTTTCCTTTATGTGAATTAAACAAAATATCATCGAATTAGGCAATATTTTGCTGTTTTTCCACGTTTTTGTGAATTTTCAGTTTATGGGTATTAATTCATTATATATACGATAAAAATGATGCAAACACATAATTGATTAGATAATAACATTAAATACTCCATTTTCAATCAACTATTTGTTTCTCATTAAAATACTGAGTAAGATATTAAAAAGGGCAAAAGTTCTGTTTTTATTGCATATATCGACGTTTCAGCCGGAATAGAGATGTTTCGTGTACATCTTCCATCGGTAATATAAATGGAAAATCAGGAACATTTTAGTTATTTCTAATGAAAACACAATGATTTTTATCATTTTTATTGGAAACAACATTGTCATATGTCTTTTCTTGGATGTAAAAAATACGAAACCTCGCTCTATGATTTGAAGTTAAAATCCTCAAATATGGTTATATAGTGACTTTTTTCCCGTTTTTCATGTAGTTTGATATTACGTATATATATTCATTTTTACCAATATTTCGACACTATTTCATGTAGTATCACGATATGTGATTTGGCCTTCAAATCTCAGAATTTCGCATAATAATGCATTTTAAGCATGTTTTCTTGCATTTTGTTTCGTACGAAAAATCATCGAATATAGCAATATTTTGACGTTTATCATCCCCTTTTCCTTTATGTGATTTAAACAAAATATCATCGAATTAGGCAATATTTTGCCGTTTTTCCACGTTTTTGTGAATTTTCAGTGTATTGGTATTAATTCATTATAAATACGATAAAAATAATGCAAACACATAATTGATTAGATAATAACCTTAAATACTTCAGTTTCAATCATCTATTTGTTTCTCGTTATAATACTCAGTAAGATATTGAAAAGGGGAGATGTTTGGTTTTTATTGCATATATCGACGTTTTAGCCGGATTAAAGCGGTTTTACGTGTACATCTTCCATCGGTAATATAAACGAAAATCAAGAACATTTTAGTTAATTCCATTGGTTTTTATCATTTGTATTGGAAACAACATTGTCATATATCTTTTCTTGGATCTAAATAATATGAAACCTCGCTCTATGATTTGAAGTTAAAATCCTCAAATATGGGTAAATAGTGATTTTTTCACGTTTTTTATGTAGTTTGATATTACGTAAATACATTCATTTTTACCAATATTTCGATACTATTTCATGTAGTATCACGATATGTGATTTGGCCTTCAAATCTCAGAATTTCGCATAATAATGCATTTTAAGCATGTTTTCTTGCATTTTGTTTCGTACCAAAAATCATTGAATTTAGCAATATTTTGACGTTTATCATCCCTTTTCCTTTATGTTATTTAAACAAAATATCATCGAATTAGGCAATATTTTGCCGTTTTTTCCACGTTTTTATGAATTTTCAGTCTGTGGGTATTAATTCATTATATATACGATAAAAATGATGCAAACACATAATTGATTAGATAATAACCTTAAATACTTCATTTTCAATCAACTATATGTTTCTCGTTAAAATACTCAGTAAGATATTGAAAAGAGGAGAAGTTCGGTTTTTATTGCATATATCGACTTTTCAGGCGGATTAGAGCGGTTTTACGTGTACATCTTCCATCGGTAATATAAACGGAAAATCAAGAACATTTTAGTTAATTCTAATGAAAACTCATTGTTTTTCATCATTTGTATTGGAAACAACATTGTCATATGTCTTTTCTTGGATCTAAATAATACGAAACCTCGCTCTATGATTTGAAGCTAAAATCCTCAAATATGGTAAAATAGTGACTTTTTCACGTTAATCATGTAGTTTGATATTACGTAAATATATTCATTTTTACCAATATTTCGATATTATTTCATGTAGTATCACAATATGTGATTTGTCCTTCAAATCTCAGAATTTCGCATAATATTGCATTTTAAGCAAGTTTCCTTGCATTTTGTTTCGTACGAAAAATCATCGAATATAGCAATATTTTGACGTTTATCATCCCCTTTTCCTCTATGTGATTTAAACAAAATATCATCGAATTAGGCAATATTTTGCCGTTTTTCCACGTTCTTGTGAATTTTCAGTTTATGGGTATATATTCATTATTTATACTCGTTATATATATATTCATTATATATACGATAAAAATGATGCAAACACATAATTGATTAGATAATAACCTTAAATACTTCATTTTCAATCAACTATATGTTTCTCGTTAAAATACTTAGTAAGATATTAAAAAGGGGAAAAGTTCTGTTTTTATTGCATATATCGACGTTTCAGCCGGAATAGAGCGGTTTTCATGTACATCTTTCATCGGTAATATAAACGGAAAATCTGGAACATTTTAGTTAATTCTAATGAAAACACATTGTTTTTTATTTGTATTGGAAACAACATTGTCATATGTCTTTTCTTGGATCTAAATAATACGAAACCTCGCTCTATGATTTGAAGCTAAAATCCTCAAATATGGTAAAATAGTGACTTTTTAAAGTTAAACATGTATTTGATATTACGTAAATTATTCATTTTTACCAATATTTCGATACTATTTCATGTAGTATCACGATGTGTGATTTGGCCTTCAAATCTCAGAATTTCGCATAATATTGCATTTTAAGCAATTTTTCTTGCATTTTGTTTTGTACGAAAAATCATCGAATATAGCAATATTTTGACGTTTATCATCCCCTTTTCCTCTATGTGATTTACAAAATATCATCGAATTAGGCAATATTTTGCCGTTTTTCACGTTTTGTGAATTTTCAGTTTATAAGTATATATTCATTATTATATACTCGTTATATATATATTCATTATATATACGATAAAAATGAAGCAAACACATAATTGATTAGAAATTAACCTTAAATACTTTATTTTCAATCAACCATTTGTTTCTCGTTAAAATACTGAGTAGGATATTGAAAAGGGGAGATGTTGGTTTTTATTTCATATATCGACGTTTCAGCCGGATTAGAGCGGTTTTACGTGTACATCTTCCATCGGTAATATAAACGGAAAATCAGGAACATTTTAGTTAATTCTAATGAAAACTCATTGTTTTTATCATTTGTATTGGAAACAACATTGTCATATGTCTTTTCTTGGATCTAAATAATACGAAACCTCGCTCTATGATTTGAAGCTAAAATCCTCAAATATGGTAAAATAGTAAAATGCAATAATTGCATTTTAAGCAAGTTTTCTTGCATTTTGTTTCGTACGAAAAATCATCGAATATAGCAATATTTTGACGTTTATCATAACTTTTCCTTTATGTGATTTAAACAAAATATCATCGAATTTGGCAATATTTTGCCATTTTTCCCCGTTTTTGTGAATTTTCAGTGTATTGGTGTATTCATTATAAATACGATAAAAATAATGCAAACACATAATTGATTAGATAATAACCTTAAATACTTCATTTTCAATCATCTATTTGTTTCTCGTTAAAATACTCAGTAAGATATTGAAAAGGGGAGAAATTCGGTTTTTATTGCATATATCGACGTTTTAGCCTGATTAAAGCGGTTTTACGTGTACATCTTCCATCGGTAATATAAACGGAAAATCAAGAACATTTTAGTTAATTCTAATGAAAACACGTTGTTTTTTAGCATTTGTATTGGAAACAACATTGTCATATGATTTTTTATTGGATCTAAATAATACGAAACCTCGCTCTATGATTTGAAGTTAAAATCCTCAAATTTGGTAAAATTGTGACTTTTTCACGTTAATCATGTAGTTTGATATCACGTAAATATCTTCATTTTTACCAATATTTCGATACTATTTCATGTAGAATCACGATGTGTGATTTGGCCTTCAAATCTCAGAATTTCGCATAATATTGCATTTTAAGCAAGTTTCCTTGCATTTTGTTTCGTACGAAAAATCATCGAATATAGCAATATTTTGACGTTTATCATCCCCTTTTCCTCTATGTGATTTAAACAAAATATCATCGAATTAGGCAATATTTTGCCGCTTTTCCACGTTCTTGTGAATTTTCAGTTTATGGGTATATATTCATTATTATATACTCGTTATATATATGTTCATTATATATACGATAAAAATGATGCAAACACATAATTGATTAGATAATAACCTTAAATACTTCATTTTCAATCAACTATATGTTTCTCGTTAAAATACTAGTAAGATATTAAAAAGGGGAAAAGTTCTGTTTTTATTGCATATATCGACGTTTCAGCCGGAATAGAGCGGTTTTCATGTACATCTTTCATCGGTAATATAAACGGAAAATCTGGAACATTTTAGTTAATTCTAATGAAAACACATTGTTTTTTATCATTTGTATTGGAAACAACATTGTCATATGTCTTTTCTTGGATCTAAATAATACGAAACCTCGCTCTATGATTTGAAGCTAAAATCCTCAAATATGGTAAAATAGTGACTTTTTAAAGTTAAACATGTAGTTTGATATTACGTAAATATATTCATTTTTACCAATATTTCGATACTATTTCATGTAGTATCACGATGTGTGATTTGGCCTTCAAATCTCAGAATTTCGCATAATATTGCATTTTAAGCAATTTTTCTTGCATTTTGTTTTGTACGAAAAATCATCGAATATAGCAATATTTTGACGTTTATCATCCCCTTTTCCTCTATGTGATTTAAACAAAATATCATCGAATTAGGCAATATTTTGCCGTTTTTCCACGTTCTTGTGAATTTTCAGTTTATAAGTATATATTCATTATTATATACTCGTTATATATATTCATTATATATACGATAAAAATGAAGCAAACACATAATTGATTAGAAATTAACCTTAAATACTTTATTTTCAATCAACCATTTGTTTCTCGTTAAAATACTGAGTAGGATATTGAAAAGGGGAGATGTTCGGTTTTTATTTCATATATCGACGTTTCAGCCGGATTAGAGCGGTTTTATCGGTAATATAAACGGAAAATCAGGAACATTTTAGTTAATTCTAATGAAAACTCATTGTTTTTATCATTTGTATTGGAAACAACATTGTCATATGTCTTTTCTTGGATCTAAATAATACGAAACCTCGCTCTATGATTTGAAGCTAAAATCCTCAAATATGGTAAAATAGTAAAATGCAATAATATTGCATTTTAAAAAATTTAATTTAAAATTGATTTAAAAAAATTGATTTAAAAATGCAATAATATTGCATTTTAAGCAAGTTTTCTTGCATTTTGTTTCGTACGAAAAATCATCGAATATAGCAATATTTTGACGTTTATCATCAACTTTTCCTTTATGTGATTTAAACAAAATATCATCGAATTTGGCAATATTTTGCCATTTTTCCCCGTTTTTGTGAATTTTCAGTGTATTGGTGTATTCATTATAAATACGATAAAAATAATGCAAACACATAATTGATTAGATAATAACCTTAAATACTTCATTTTCAATCATCTATTTGTTTCTCGTTAAAATACTCAGTAAGATATTGAAAAGGGGAGAAGTTCGGTTTTTATTGCATATATCGACGTTTTAGCTGGATTAAAGCGGTTTTACGTGTACATCTTCCATCGGTAATATAAACGGAAAATCAAGAACATTTTAGTTAATTCTAATGAAAACACGTTGTTTTTTAGCATTTGTATTGGAAACAACATTGTCATATGATTTTTTATTGGATCTAAATAATACGAAACCTCGCTCTATGATTTGAAGTTAAAATCCTCAAAATTGGTAAAATTGTGACTTTTTCACGTTAATCATGTAGTTTGATATCACGTAAATATCTTCATTTTTACCAATATTTCGATACTATTTCATGTAGAATCACGATGTGTGATTTGGCCTTCAAATCTCAGAATTTCGCATAATATTGCATTTTAAGGAAGTTTTCTTGCATTTTATTTTGTACGAAAAATCATCGAATATAGCAATATTTTGACGTTTATCATCCCCTTTTTCTCTATGTGATTTAAACAAAATATCATCGAATTAGGCAATATTTTGCCGTTTTTCCACGTTCTTGTGAATTTTCAGTTTTTGGGTATATATTCATTATATACTCGTTATATATATATTCATTATATATACGAGAAAAATGTTGCAAACATAATTGATTAGATAATAACCTTAATACTTCATTTTAAATCAACTATATGTTTCTCGTTAAAATTCTGAGTAAGATATTAAAAAGGGGAAAAGTTCTGTTTTTATTGCATATATCGACGTTTCAGCCGGAATAGAGCGGTGTTCATGTACATCTTTCATCGGTAATATAAACGGAAAATCTGGAACATTTTAGTTAATTCTAATGAAAACACATTGATTTTTATCATTTGTATTGGACACATTGTCATATGTCTTTTCTTGGAACTAAATAATACGAAACCTCGCTCTATGATTTGAAGTTAAAATCCTCAAATATTGTTAAATAGTGACTTTTTCACGTTTTTCATGTAGTCTAATATTACGTAAATATATTCATTTTACCAATATTTCGATACTATTTCATATAGTATCAAGATATGTGATTTGGCCTTCAAATTTCAGAATTTCGCATAATAATGCATTTTAAGCAAGTTTTCTTGCATTTTGTTTCGTACCAAAAATCATCGTATTTAGCAATATTTTGACGTAGATCATCCCCTTTTCCTTTATGTTATTTAAACAAAATATCATCGAATTAGGCAATATTTTGCCGTTTTTCCACGTTTTTGTGAATTTTCAGTTTATTGTTATTAATTCATTATATATACGATAAAAATGATGCAAACACATAATTGATTAGAAATTAACCTTAAATACTTTATTTTCAATCAACTATTTGTTTCTCGTTAAAATACTGAGTAGGATATTGAAAAGGGGAGATGTTTGGTTTTTATTGCATATATCGACGTTTCAGCCGGATTAGAGCGGTTTTACGTGTACATCTTCCATCGGTAATATAAACGGAAAATCAGAACATTTTAGTTAATTCCATTGGTTTTTATCATTTGTATTGGAAACAACATTGTCATATGTCTTTTCTTGGATCTAAATAATATGAAACCTCGCTCTATGATTTGAAGTTAAAATCCTCAAATATGGGTAAATAGTGATTTTTTCACGTTTTTCATGTAGTTTGATATTACGTAAATACATTCATTTTTACCAATATTTCGATACTATTTCATGTAGTATCACGATATGTGATTTGGCCTTCAAATCTCAGAATTTCGCATAATATGCATTTTAAGCAATTCTTGCATTTTGTTTCGTACGAAAAATCATCGAATTTAGCAATATTTTGACGTTTATCATCCCCTTTTCCTTTATGTTATTTAAACAAAATATCATCGAATTAGGCAATATTTTGCCGTTTTTTCCACGTTTTTATGAATTTTCAGTTGTGGGTATTAATTCATTATATATACGATAAAAATGATGCAAACACATAATTGATTAGATAATAACCTTAAATACTTCATTTTCAATCAACTATTTGTTTCTCGTTAAAATACTCAGTAAGATATTGAAAAGGGAGAAGTTCGGTTTTTATTGCATATATCGACTTTTCAGGCGGATTAGAGGTTTTACGTGTACATCTTCCATCGGTAATATAAACGGAAAATCAGAACATTTTAGTTAATTCTAATGAAAACTCATTGTTTTTCATCATTTGTATTGGAAACAACATTGTCATATGTCTTTTCTTGGATCTAAATAATACGAAACCTCGCTCTATGATTTGAAGCTAAAATCCTCAAATATGGTAAAATAGTGACTTTTTCACGTTAATCATGTAGTTTGATATTACGTAATATATTCATTTTTACCAATATTTCGATATTATTTCATGTAGTATCACAATATGTGATTTGGCCTTCAAATCTCAGAATTTCGCATAATATTGCATTTTAAGCAAGTTTCCTTGCATTTTGTTTCGTACGAAAAATCATCGAATATAGCAATATTTTGACGTTTATCATCCCCTTTTCCTCTATGTGATTTAAACAAAATATCATCGAATTAGGCAATATTTTGCCGTTTTTCCACGTTCTTGTGAATTTTCAGTGTATTTATTATATTCATTTATATATATACGATAAAAATGATGCAAACACATAATTGATTAGATAATAACCTTAAATACTTCATTTTCAATCAACTATATGTTTCTCGTTAATATCTTAGTAAGATATTAAAAAGGGGAAAAGTTTGTTTTTATTGCATATATCGACGTTTCAGCCGGAATAGAGCGGTTTTCATGTACATCTTTCATCGGTAATATAAACGGAAAATCTGGAACATTTTAGTTAATTCTAATGAAAACACATTGTTTTTTATCATTTGTATTGGAAACAACATTGTCATATGTCTTTTCTTGGATCTAAATAATACGAAACCTCGCTCTATGATTTGAAGCTAAAATCCTCAAATATGGTAAATAGTGATTTTTTAAACGTTTTATGTAGTTTGATTACGTAAATATATTCATTTTTACCAATATTTCGATACTATTTCATGTAGTATCACGATGTGTGATTTGGCCTTCAAATCTCAGAATTTCGCATAATATTGCATTTTAAGCATTTTTCTTGCATTTTTTTTGTACGAAAAATCATCGAATATAGCAATATTTTGACGTTTATCATCCCCTTTTCCTCTATGTGATTTAACAAAATATCATCGAATTAGGCAATATTTTGCCGTTTTTTCCACGTTTAGAATTTTCATACTCGTATTATATTCATTATATATACGATAAAAATGATGCAAACACATAATTGATTAGAAATTAACCTTAAATACTTATTTTCAATCAACCATTGTTTCTCGTTAAAATACAGTAGGATATTGAAAAGGGAGAATGTTCGGTTTTTATTTCATATATCGACGTTTCAGCCGGATTAGAGCGGTTTTACGTGTACATCTTCCATCGGTAAATAAACGGAAAATCAGAACATTTTAGTTAATTCTAATGAAAACTCATTGTTTTTATCATTTGTATTGGAAACAACATTGTCATATGTCTTTTCTTGGATCTAAATAATACGAAACCTCGCTCTATGATTTGAAGCTAAAATCCTCAAATATGGTAAAATAGTGACTTTTTCACGTTAAATGTATGATATTACGTAAATAATTCATACCAATATTTCGATATTATCATGTGTATCACAATATGTATTGTTCAAATCTCAGAATTTGCATAATATTGCATTTAAGCAAGTTCTTGCATTTTGTTTCGTACGAAAAATCATCGAATATAGCAATATTTTGACGTTTATCATCCTTTTCCTTATGTGATTTAAACAAAATATCATCGAATTGGCAATATTTTGCCTTTTTTCCGCTTGTTTTTGTGATATTTCATTATTCGTTATATATATATTCATTAATATACGATAAAAATAATGCAAACACATAATTGATTAGAAATAACCTTAAATACTTCATTTTCAATCATCATTTGTTTCTCGTTAAAATACTCAGTAAGATATTGAAAAGGGGAGAAATTCGGTTTTTATTGCATATATCGACGTTTAGCCGGATTAAGCGGTTTTACGTGTACATCTTCCATCGGTAATATAAACGGAAAATCAGAACATTTTAGTTAATTCTAATGAAAACACGTTGTTTTTTAGCATTTGTATTGGAAACAACATTGTCATATGATTTTTTATTGGATCTAAATAATACGAAACCTCGCTCTATGATTTGAAGTTAAAATCCTCAAATTTGGTAAAATTGTGACTTTTTCACGTTAATCATGTAGTTTGATATCACGTAAATATCTTCATTTTTACCAATATTTCGATACTATTTCATGTAGAATCACGATGTGTGATTTGGCCTTCAAATCTCAGAATTTCGCATAATATTGCATTTTAAGCAAGTTTCCTTGCATTTTGTTTCGTACGAAAAATCATCGAATATAGCAATATTTTGACGTTTATCATCCCCTTTTCCTCTATGTGATTTAAACAAAATATCATCGAATTAGGCAATATTTTGCCGTTTTTCCACGTTCTTGTGAATTTTCAGTTTATGGGTATATATTCATTATTATATACTCGTTATATATATATTCATTATATATACGATAAAAATGATGCAAACACATAATTGATTAGATAATAACCTTAAATACTTCATTTTCAATCAACTATATGTTTCTCGTTAAAATACTTAGTAAGATATTAAAAAGGGGAAAAGTTCTGTTTTTATTGCATATATCGACGTTTCAGCCGGAATAGAGCGGTTTCATGTACATCTTTCATCGGTAATATAAACGGAAAATCTGGAACATTTTAGTTAATTCTAATGAAAACACATTGTTTTTTATCATTTGTATTGGAAACAACATTGTCATATGTCTTTTCTTGGATCTAAATAATACGAAACCTCGCTCTATGATTTGAAGCTAAAATCCTCAAATATGGTAAAATAGTGACTTTTTAAAGTTAAACATGTAGTTTGATATTACGTAAATATATTCATTTTTACCAATATTTCGATACTATTTCATGTAGTATCACGATGTGTGATTTGGCCTTCAAATCTCAGAATTTCGCATAATATTGCATTTTAAGCAATTTTTCTTGCATTTTGTTTTGTACGAAAAATCATCGAATATAGCAATATTTTGACGTTTATCATCCCCTTTTCCTCTATGTGATTTAAACAAAATATCATCGAATTAGGCAATATTTTGCCGTTTTTCCACGTTCTTGTGAATTTTCAGTTTATAAGTATATATTCATTATTATATACTCGTTATAATATATTCATTATATATACGATAAAAATGAAGCAAACACAAATTGATTAGAAATTAACCTTAAATACTTTATTTTCAATCAACCATTTGTTTCTCGTTAAAATACTGAGTAGGATATTGAAAAGGGGAGATGTTCGGTTTTTATTTCATATATCGACGTTTCAGCCGGATTAGAGCGGTTTTTATTATCGGTAATATAAACGGAAAATCAGGAACATTTTAGTTAATTCTAATGAAAACTCATTGTTTTTATCATTTGTATTGGAAACAACATTGTCATATGTCTTTTCTTGGATCTAAATAATACGAACTCGTCCTCTATAGATATTTAGAGCTAAAAATCCTCAAATATGGTAAAATAGTAAAATAATAATATGCATTTTAGCAAGTTTTCTTGCATTTTGTTTCGTACGAAAAATCATCGAATATAGCAATATTTTGACGTTTATCATCAACTTTTCCTTTATGTGATTTAAACAAAATATCATCGAATTTGGCAATATTTTGCCATTTTTCCCGTTTTTGTGAATTTTCAGTGTATTGGTGTATTCATTATAAATACGATAAAAATAATGCAAACACATAATTGATTAGATAATAACCTTAAATACTTCATTTTCAATCATATTTGTTTCTCGTTAAAATACTCAGTAAGATATTGAAAAGGGGAGAAGTTCGGTTTTTATTGCATATATCGACGTTTTAGCCGGATTAAAGCGGTTTTACGTGTACATCTTCCATCGGTAATATAAACGGAAAATCAAGAACATTTTAGTTAATTCTAATGGTTTTTTAGCATTTGTATTGGAAACAACATTGTCATATGATTTTTTATTGGATCTAAATAATACGAAACCTCGCTCTATGATTTGAAGTTAAAATCCTCAAATTGGTAAAATTGTGACTTTTTCACGTTAATCATGTAGTTTGATATCACGTAAATATCTTCATTTTTACCAATATTTCGATACTATTTCATGTAGAATCACGATGTGTGATTTGGCCTTCAAATCTCAGAATTTCGCATAATATTGCATTTTAAGGAAGTTTTCTTGCATTTTATTTTGTACGAAAAATCATCGAATATAGCAATATTTTGACGTTTATCATCCCCTTTTCTCTATGTGATTTAAACAAAATATCATCGAATTAGGCAATATTTTGCCGTTTTTCCACGTTCTTGTGAATTTTCAGTTTTTGGGTATATATTCATTATATATACTCGATTATATATAATGAAAAATGCAAACACATAATTGATTAGATAATAACCTTAAATACTTCATTTTAAATCAACTATATGTTTCTCGTTAAAATTCTGAGTAAGATATTAAAAAGGGGAAAAGTTCTGTTTTTATTGCATATATCGACGTTTCAGCCGGAATAGAGCGGTGTTCATGTACATCTTTCATCGGTAATATAAACGGAAAATCTGGAACATTTTAGTTAATTCTAATGAAAACACATTGATTTTTATCATTTGTATTGGACACATGTCATATGTCTTTTCTTGGAACTAAATAATACGAAACCTCGCTCTATGATTTGAAGTTAAAATCCTCAAATATTGTTAAATAGTGACTTTTTCACGTTTTTCATGTAGTCTAATATTACGTAAATATATTCATTTTACCAATATTTCGATACTATTTCATATAGTATCAAGATATGTGATTTGGCCTTCAAATTTCAGAATTTCGCATAATAATGCATTTTAAGCAAGTTTTCTTGCATTTTGTTTCGTAAAAATCATCGTATTTAGCAATATTTTGACGTAGATCATCCCCTTTTCCTTTATGTTATTTAAACAAAATATCATCGAATTAGGCAATATTTTGCGTTTTTCCACGTTTTTGTGAATTTTCAGTTTATTGTTATTAATTCATTATATATACGATAAAAATGAAGCAAACACATAATTGATTAGAAATTAACCTTAAATACTTTATTTTCAATCAACCATTTGTTTCTCGTTAAAATACTGAGTAGGATATTGAAAAGGGGAGATGTTCGGTTTTTATTGCATATATCGACGTTTCAGCCGGATTAGAGCGGTTTTACGTGTACATCTTCCATCGGTAATATAAACGGAAAATCAGGAACATTTTAGTTAATTCCATTGGTTTTTATCATTTGTATTGGAAACAACATTGTCATATGTCTTTTCTTGGATCTAAATAATATGAAACCTCGCTCTATGATTTGAAGTTAAAATCCTCAAATATGGGTAAATAGTGATTTTTTCACGTTTTTATGTAGTTTGATATTACGTAAATACATTCATTTTTACCAATATTTCGATACTATTTCATGTAGTATCACGATATGTGATTTGGCCTTCAAATCTCAGAATTTCGCATAATAATGCATTTTAAGCATGTTTTCTTGCATTTTGTTTCGTACCAAAATAATTGAATTTAGCAATATTTTGACGTTTATCATCCCCTTTTCCTTTATGTTATTTAAACAAAATATCATCGAATTAGGCAATATTTTGCCGTTTTTTCCACGTTTTTATGAATTTTCAGTCTGTGGGTATTAATTCATTATATATACGATAAAAATGATGCAAACACATAATTGATTAGATAATAACCTTAAATACTTCATTTTCAATCAACTATATGTTTCTCGTTAAAATACTCAGTAAGATATTGAAAAGAGGAGAAGTTCGGTTTTTATTGCATATATCGACTTTTCAGGCGGATTAGAGCGGTTTTACGTGTACATCTTCCATCGGTAATATAAACGGAAAATCAAGAACATTTTAGTTAATTCTAATGAAAACTCATTGTTTTTCATCATTTGTATTGGAAACAACATTGTCATATGTCTTTTCTTGGATCTAAATAATACGAAACCTCGCTCTATGATTTGAAGCTAAAATCCTCAAATATGGTAAAATAGTGACTTTTTCACGTTAATCATGTAGTTTGATATTACGTAAATATATTCATTTTTACCAATATTTCGATATTATTTCATGTAGATCACAATATGTGATTTGGCCTTCAAATCTCAGAATTTCGCATAATATTGCATTTTAAGCAAGTTTCCTTGCATTTTGTTTCGTACGAAAAATCATCGAATATAGCAATATTTTGACGTTTATCATCCCCTTTTCCTCTATGTGATTTAAACAAAATATCATCGAATTAGGCAATATTTTGCCGTTTTTCCACGTTCTTGTGAATTTTCAGTTTATGGGTATATATTCATTATTATATACTCGTTATATATATATTCATTATATATACGATAAAAATGATGCAAACACATAATTGATTAGATAATAACCTTAAATACTTCATTTTCAATCAACTATATGTTTCTCGTTAAAATACTTAGTAAGATATTAAAAAGGGGAAAAGTTCTGTTTTTATTGCATATATCGACGTTTCAGCCGGAATAGAGCGGTTTTCATGTACATCTTTCATCGGTAATATAAACGGAAAATCTGGAACATTTTAGTTAATTCTAATGAAAACACATTGTTTTTTATCATTTGTATTGGAAACAACATTGTCATATGTCTTTTCTTGGATCTAAATAATACGAAACCTCGCTCTATGATTTGAAGCTAAAATCCTCAAATATGGTAAAATAGTGACTTTTTAAAGTTAAACATGTAGTTTGATATTACGTAAATATATTCATTTTTACCAATATTTCGATACTATTTCATGTAGTATCACGATGTGTGATTTGGCCTTCAAATCTCAGAATTTCGCATAATATTGCATTTTAAGCAATTTTTCTTGCATTTTGTTTTGTACGAAAAATCATCGAATATAGCAATATTTTGACGTTTATCATCCCCTTTTCCTCTATGTGATTTACACAAAATATCATCGAATTAGGCAATATTTTGCCGTTTTTCCACGTTCTTGTGAATTTTCAGTTTATAAGTATATATTCATTATTATATACTCGTTATATATATATTCATTATATATACGATAAAAATGAAGCAAACACATAATTGATTAGAAATTAACCTTAAATACTTTATTTTCAATCAACCATTTGTTTCTCGTTAAAATACTGAGTAGGATATTGAAAAGGGGAAATGTTCGGTTTTTATTTCATATATCGACGTTTCAGCCGGATTAGAGCGGTTTTATCGGTAATATAATCGGAAAATCAGGAACATTTTAGTTAATTCTAATGAAAACTCATTGTTTTTATCATTTGTATTGGAAACAACATTGTCATATGTCTTTTCTTGGATCTAAATAATACGAAACCTCGCTCTATGATTTGAAGCTAAAATCCTCAAATATGGTAAAATAGTAAAATGCAATAATATTGCATTTTAAGCAAGTTTTCTTGCATTTTGTTTCGTACGAAAAATCATCGAATATAGCAATATTTTGACGTTTATCATCAACTTTTCCTTTATGTGATTTAAACAAAATATCATCGAATTTGGCAATATTTTGCCATTTTTCCCCGTTTTTGTGAATTTTCAGTGTATTGGTGTATTCATTATAAATACGATAAAAATAATGCAAACACATAATTGATTAGATAATAACCTTAAATACTTCATTTTCAATCATCTATTTGTTTCTCGTTAAAATACTCAGTAAGATATTGAAAAGGGGAGAAGTTCGGTTTTTATTGCATATATCGACGTTTTAGCCGGATTAAAGCGGTTTTACGTGTACATCTTCCATCGGTAATATAAACGGAAAATCAAGAACATTTTAGTTAATTCTAATGAAAACACGTTGTTTTTTAGCATTTGTATTGGAAACAACATTGTCATATGATTTTTTATTGGATCTAAATAATACGAAACCTCGCTCTATGATTTGAAGTTAAAATCCTCAAATTTGGTAAAATTGTGACTTTTTCACGTTAATCATGTAGTTTGATATCACGTAAATATCTTCATTTTTACCAATATTTCGATACTATTTCATGTAGAATCACGATGTGTGATTTGGCCTTCAAATCTCAGAATTTCGCATAATATTGCATTTTAAGGAAGTTTTCTTGCATTTTATTTTGTCGAAAAATCATCGAATATAGCAATATTTTGACGTTTATCATCCCCTTTTTCTCTATGTGATTTAAACAAAATATCATCGAATTAGGCAATATTTTGCCGTTTTTCCACGTTCTTGTGAATTTTCAGTTTTGGGTATATATTCATTATTATATACTCGTTATATATATATTCATTATATATACGATAAAAATGTTGCAAACACATAATTGATTAGATAATAACCTTAAATACTTCATTTTAAATCAACTATATGTTTCTCGTTAAAATTCTGAGTAAGATATTAAAAAGGGGAAAAGTTCTGTTTTTATTGCATATATCGACGTTTCAGCCGGAATAGAGCGGTGTTCATGTACATCTTTCATCGGTAATATAAACGGAAAATCTGGAACATTTTAGTTAATTCTAATGAAAACACATTGTTTTTTATCATTTGTATTGGAAACAACATTGTCATATGTCTTTTCTTGGATCTAAATAATACGAAACCTCGCTCTATGATTTGAAGCTAAAATCCTCAAATATGGTAAAATAGTGACTTTTTAAAGTTAAACATGTAGTTTGATATTACGTAAATATATTCATTTTTACCAATATTTCGATACTATTTCATGTAGTATCACGATGTGTGATTTGGCCTTCAAATCTCAGAATTTCGCATAATATTGCATTTTAAGCAATTTTTCTTGCATTTTGTTTTGTACGAAAAATCATCGAATATAGCAATATTTTGACGTTTATCATCCCCTTTTCCTCTATGTGATTTAAACAAAATATCATCGAATTAGGCAATATTTTGCCGTTTTTCCACGTTCTTGTGAATTTTCAGTTTATAAGTATATATTCATTATTATATACTCGTTATATATATATTCATTATATATACGATAAAAATGAAGCAAACACATAATTGATTAGAAATTAACCTTAAATACTTTATTTTCAATCAACCATTTGTTTCTCGTTAAAATACTGAGTAGGATATTGAAAAGGGGAGATGTTCGGTTTTTATTTCATATATCGACGTTTCAGCCGGATTAGAGCGGTTTTATCGGTAATATAAACGGAAAATCAGGAACATTTTAGTTAATTCTAATGAAAACTCATTGTTTTTATCATTTGTATTGGAAACAACATTGTCATATGTCTTTTCTTGGATCTAAATAATACGAAACCTCGCTCTATGATTTGAAGCTAAAATCCTCAAATATGGTAAAATAGTAAAATGCAATAATATTGCATTTTAAGCAAGTTTTCTTGCATTTTGTTTCGTACGAAAAATCATCGAATATAGCAATATTTTGACGTTTATCATCAACTTTTCCTTTATGTGATTTAAACAAAATATCATCGAATTTGGCAATATTTTGCCATTTTTCCCCGTTTTTGTGAATTTTCAGTGTATTGGTGTATTCATTATAAATACGATAAAAATAATGCAAACACATAATTGATTAGATAATAACCTTAAATACTTCATTTTCAATCATCTATTTGTTTCTCGTTAAAATACTCAGTAAGATATTGAAAAGGGGAGAAGTTCGGTTTTTATTGCATATATCGACGTTTTAGCGGATTAAAGCGGTTTTACGTGTACATCTTCCATCGGTAATATAAACGGAAAATCAAGAACATTTTAGTTAATTCTAATGAAAACACGTTGTTTTTTAGCATTTGTATTGGAAACAACATTGTCATATGATTTTTTATTGGATCTAAATAATACGAAACCTCGCTCTATGATTTGAAGTTAAAATCCTCAAATTTGGTAAAATTGTGACTTTTTCACGTTAATCATGTAGTTTGATATCACGTAAATATCTTCATTTTTACCAATATTTCGATACTATTTCATGTAGAATCACGATGTGTGATTTGGCCTTCAAATCTCAGAATTTCGCATAATATTGCATTTTAAGGAAGTTTTCTTGCATTTTATTTTGTACGAAAAATCATCGAATATAGCAATATTTTGACGTTTATCATCCCCTTTTTCTCTATGTGATTTAAACAAAATATCATCGAATTAGGCAATATTTTGCCGTTTTTCCACGTTCTTGTGAATTTTCAGTTTTTGGGTATATATTCATTATTATATACTCGTTATATATATATTCATTATATATACGAGAAAAATGTTGCAAACACATAATACTTCATTTTAAATCAACTATATGTTTCTCGTTAAAATTCTGAGTAAGATATTAAAAAGGGGAAAAGTTCTGTTTTTATTGCATATATCGACGTTTCAGCCGGAATAGAGCGGTGTTCATGTACATCTTTCATCGGTAATATAAACGGAAAATCTGGAACATTTTAGTTAATTCTAATGAAAACACATTGATTTTTATCATTTGTATTGGACACATTGTCATATGTCTTTTCTTGGAACTAAATAATACGAAACCTCGCTCTATGATTTGAAGTTAAAATCCTCAAATATTGTTAAATAGTGACTTTTTCACGTTTTTCATGTAGTCTAATATTACGTAAATATATTCATTTTACCAATATTTCGATACTATTTCATATAGTATCAAGATATGGATTTGGCCTTCAAATTTCAGAATTTCGCATAATAATGCATTTTAAGCAAGTTTTCTTGCATTTTGCTTCGTACCAAAAATCATCGTATTTAGCAATATTTTGACGTAGATCATCCCCTTTTCCTTTATGTTATTTAAACAAAATATCATCGAATTAGGCAATATTTTGCCGTTTTTCCACGTTTTTGTGAATTTTCAGTTTATTGTTATTAATTCATTATATATACGATAAAAATGAAGCAAACACATAATTGATTAGAAATTAACCTTAAATACTTTATTTTCAATCAACCATTTGTTTCTCGTTAAAATACTGAGTAGGATATTGAAAAGGGGAGATGTTCGGTTTTTATTGCATATATCGACGTTTCAGCCGGATTAGAGCGGTTTTACGTGTACATCTTCCATCGGTAATATAAACGGAAAATCAGGAACATTTTAGTTAATTCCATTGGTTTTTATCATTTATTGGAAACAACATTGTCATATGTCTTTTCTTGGATCTAAATAATATGAAACCTCGCTCTATGATTTGAAGTTAAAATCCTCAAATATGGGTAAATAGTGATTTTTTCACGTTTTTCATGTAGTTTGATATTACGTAAATACATTCATTTTTACCAATATTTCGATAGTATTTCATGTAGTATCACGATATGTGATTTGGCCTTCAAATCTCAGATTTTCGCATAATATTGCATTTTAAGCAATATTCTTGCATTTTGTTTCGTACGAAAAATCATCGAATTTAGCAATATTTTGACGTTTATTATCCCCTTTTCCTTTATGTTATTTAAACAAAATATCATCGAATTAGGCAATATTTTGCCGTTTTTTCCACGTTTTTATGAATTTTCAGTGTATTGGTATTAATTCATTATATATACGATAAAAATGATGCAAATACATAATTGATTAGATAATAACCTTAAATACTTCATTTTCAATCATCTATTTGTTTCTCGTTAAAATACTCAGTAAGATATTGAAAAGAGGAGAAGTTCGGTTTTTATTGCATATATCGACTTTTCAGGCGGATTAGAGCGGTTTTACGTGTACATCTTCCATCGGTAATATAAACGGAAAATCAAGAACATTTTAGTTAATTCTAATGAAAACTCATTGTTTTTCATCATTTGTATTGGAAACAACATTGTCATATGTCTTTTCTTGGATCTAAATAATACGAAACCTCGCTCTATGATTTGAAGCTAAAATCCTCAAATATGGTAAAATAGTGACTTTTTCACGTTAATCATGTAGTTTGATATTACGTAAATATATTCATTTTTACCAATATTTCGATATTATTTCATGTAGGATCACAATATGTGATTTGGCCTTCAAATCTCAGAATTTCGCATAATATTGCATTTTAAGCAAGTTTCCTTGCATTTTGTTTCGTACGAAAAATCATCGAATATAGCAATATTTTGACGTTTATCATCCCCTTTTCCTCTATGTGATTTAAACAAAATATCATCGAATTAGGCAATATTTTGCCGTTTTTCCACGTTCTTGTGAATTTTCAGTTTATGGGTATATATTCATTATTATATACTCGTTATATATATATTCATTATATATACGATAAAAATGATGCAAACACATAATTGATTAGATAATAACCTTAAATACTTCATTTTCAATCAACTATATGTTTCTCGTTAAAATACTTAGTAAGATATTAAAAAGGGGAAAAGTTCTGTTTTTATTGCATATATCGACGTTTCAGCCGGAATAGAGCGGTTTTCATGTACATCTTTCATCGGTAATATAAACGGAAAATCTGGAACATTTTAGTTAATTCTAATGAAAACACATTGTTTTTTATCATTTGTATTGGAAACAACATTGTCATATGTCTTTTCTTGGATCTAAATAATACGAAACCTTGCTCTATGATTTGAAGCTAAAATCCTCAAATATGGTAAAATAGTGACTTTTTAAAGTTAAACATGTAGTTTGATATTACGTAAATATATTCATTTTTACCAATATTTCGATACTATTTCATGTAGTATCACGATGTGTGATTTGGCCTTCAAATCTCAGAATTTCGCATAATATTGCATTTTAAGCAATTTTTCTTGCATTTTGTTTTGTACGAAAAATCATCGAATATAGCAATATTTTGACGTTTATCATCCCCTTTTCCTCTATGTGATTTACACAAAATATCATCGAATTAGGCAATATTTTGCCGTTTTTCCACGTTCTTGTGAATTTTCAGTTTATAAGTATATATTCATTATTATATACTCGTTATATATATATTCATTATATATACGATAAAAATGAAGCAAACACATAATTGATTAGAAATTAACCTTAAATACTTTATTTTCAATCAACCATTTGTTTCTCGTTAAAATACTGAGTAGGATATTGAAAAGGGGAAATGTTCGGTTTTTATTTCATATATCGACGTTTCAGCCGGATTAGAGCGGTTTTATCGGTAATATAAACGGAAAATCAGGAACATTTTAGTTAATTCTAATGAAAACTCATTGTTTTTATCATTTGTATTGGAAACAACATTGTCATATGTCTTTTCTTGGATCTAAATAATACGAAACCTCGCTCTATGATTTGAAGCTAAAATCCTCAAATATGGTAAAATAGTAAAATGCAATAATATTGCATTTTAAGCAAGTTTTCTTGCATTTTGTTTCGTACGAAAAATCATCGAATATAGCAATATTTTGACGTTTATCATCAACTTTTCCTTTATGTGATTTAAACAAAATATCATCGAATTTGGCAATATTTTGCCATTTTTCCCCGTTTTTGTGAATTTTCAGTGTATTGGTGTATTCATTATAAATACGATAAAAATAATGCAAACACATAATTGATTAGATAATAACCTTAAATACTTCATTTTCAATCATCTATTTGTTTCTCGTTAAAATACTCAGTAAGATATTGAAAAGGGGAGAAGTTCGGTTTTTATTGCATATATCGACGTTTTAGCCGGATTAAAGCGGTTTTACGTGTACATCTTCCATCGGTAATATAAACGGAAAATCAAGAACATTTTAGTTAATTCTAATGAAAACACGTTGTTTTTTAGCATTTGTATTGGAAACAACATTGTCATATGATTTTTTATTGGATCTAAATAATACGAAACCTCGCTCTATGATTTGAAGTTAAAATCCTCAAATTTGGTAAAATTGTGACTTTTTCACGTTAATCATGTAGTTTGATATCACGTAAATATCTTCATTTTTACCAATATTTCGATACTATTTCATGTAGAATCACGATGTGTGATTTGGCCTTCAAATCTCAGAATTTCGCATAATATTGCATTTTAAGGAAGTTTTCTTGCATTTTATTTTGTACGAAAAATCATCGAATATAGCAATATTTTGACGTTTATCATCCCCTTTTTCTCTATGTGATTTAAACAAAATATCATCGAATTAGGCAATATTTTGCCGTTTTTCCACGTTCTTGTGAATTTTCAGTTTTTGGGTATATATTCATTATTATATACTCGTTATTATATATTCATTATATATACGATAAAAATGTTGCAAACACATAATTGATTAGATAATAACCTTAAATACTTCATTTTAAATCAACTATATGTTTCTCGTTAAAATTCTGAGTAAGATATTAAAAAGGGGAAAAGTTCTGTTTTTATTGCATATATCGACGTTTCAGCCGGAATAGAGCGGTGTTCATGTACATCTTTCATCGGTAATATAAACGGAAAATCTGGAACATTTTAGTTAATTCTAATGAAAACACATTGTTTTTTATCATTTGTATTGGAAACAACATTGTCATATGTCTTTTCTTGGATCTAAATAATACGAAACCTCGCTCTATGATTTGAAGCTAAAATCCTCAAATATGGTAAAATAGTGACTTTTTAAAGTTAAACATGTAGTTTGATATTACGTAAATATATTCATTTTTACCAATATTTCGATACTATTTCATGTAGTATCACGATGTGTGATTTGGCCTTCAAATCTCAGAATTTCGCATAATATTGCATTTTAAGATTTTTCTTGCATTTTTTGTACGAAAAATCATCGAATATAGCAATATTTTGACGTTTATCATCCCCTTTTCCTCTATGTGATTTAAACAAAATATCATCGAATTAGGCAATATTTTGCCGTTTTTCCACGTTCTTGTGAATTTTCAGTTTTAAGTATATATTCATTATTATATACTCGTTATATATATATTCATTATATATACGATAAAAATGAAGCAAACACATAATTGATTAGAAATTAACCTTAAATACTTATTTTCAATCAACCATTTGTTTCTCGTTAAAATACTGAGTAGGATATTGAAAAGGGGAATGTTCGGTTTTTATTCATATATCGACGTTTCAGCCGGATAGAGCGGTTTTATCGGTAATATAAACGGAAAATCAGGAACATTTTAGTTAATTCTAATGAAAACTCATTGTTTTTATCATTTGTATTGGAAACAACATTGTCATATGTCTTTTCTTGGATCTAAATAATACGAAACCTCGCTCTATGATTTGAAGCTAAAATCCTCAAATATGGTAAAATAGTAAAATGCAATAATATTGCATTTTAAGCAAGTTTTCTTGCATTTTGTTTCGTACGAAAAATCATCGAATATAGCAATATTTTGACGTTTATCATCAACTTTTCCTTTATGTGATTTAAACAAAATATCATCGAATTTGGCAATATTTTGCCATTTTTCCCCGTTTTTGTGAATTTTCAGTGTATTGGTGTATTCATTATAAATACGATAAAAATAATGCAAACACATAATTGATTAGATAATAACCTTAAATACTTCATTTTCAATCATCTATTTGTTTCTCGTTAAAATACTCAGTAAGATATTGAAAAGGGGAGAAGTTCGGTTTTTATTGCATATATCGACGTTTTAGCCGGATTAAAGCGGTTTTACGTGTACATCTTCCATCGGTAATATAAACGGAAAATCAAGAACATTTTAGTTAATTCTAATGAAAACACGTTGTTTTTTAGCATTTGTATTGGAAACAACATTGTCATATGATTTTTTATTGGATCTAAATAATACGAAACCTCGCTCTATGATTTGAAGTTAAAATCCTCAAATTTGGTAAAATTGTGACTTTTTCACGTTAATCATGTAGTTTGATATCACGTAAATATCTTCATTTTTACCAATATTTCGATACTATTTCATGTAGAATCACGATGTGTGATTTGGCCTTCAAATCTCAGAATTTCGCATAATATTGCATTTTAAGGAAGTTTTCTTGCATTTTATTTTGTACGAAAAATCATCGAATATAGCAATATTTTGACGTTTATCATCCCCTTTTTCTCTATGTGATTTAAACAAAATATCATCGAATTAGGCAATATTTTGCCGTTTTTCCACGTTCTTGTGAATTTTCAGTTTTTGGGTATATATTCATTATTATATACTCGTTATATATATATTCATTATATATACGAGAAAAATGTTGCAAACACATAATACTTCATTTTAAATCAACTATATGTTTCTCGTTAAAATTCTGAGTAAGATATTAAAAAGGGGAAAAGTTCTGTTTTTATTGCATATATCGACGTTTCAGCCGGAATAGAGCGGTGTTCATGTACATCTTTCATCGGTAATATAAACGGAAAATCTGGAACATTTTAGTTAATTCTAATGAAAACACATTGATTTTTATCATTTGTATTGGACACATTGTCATATGTCTTTTCTTGGAACTAAATAATACGAAACCTCGCTCTATGATTTGAAGTTAAAATCCTCAAATATTGTTAAATAGTGACTTTTTCACGTTTTTCATGTAGTCTAATATTACGTAAATATATTCATTTTACCAATATTTCGATACTATTTCATATAGTATCAAGATATGTGATTTGGCCTTCAAATTTCAGAATTTCGCATAATAATGCATTTTAAGCAAGTTTTCTTGCATTTTGTTTCGTACCAAAAATCATCGTATTTAGCAATATTTTGACGTAGATCATCCCCTTTTCCTTTATGTTATTTAAACAAAATATCATCGAATTAGGCAATATTTTGCCGTTTTTCCACGTTTTTGTGAATTTTCAGTTTATTGTTATTAATTCATTATATATACGATAAAAATGAAGCAAACACATAATTGATTAGAAATTAACCTTAAATACTTTATTTTCAATCAACCATTTGTTTCTCGTTAAAATACTGAGTAGGATATTGAAAAGGGGAGATGTTCGGTTTTTATTGCATATATCGACGTTTCAGCCGGATTAGAGCGGTTTTACGTGTACATCTTCCATCGGTAATATAAACGGAAAATCAGGAACATTTTAGTTAATTCCATTGGTTTTTATCATTTGTATTGGAAACAACATTGTTATATGTCTTTTCTTGGATCTAAATAATATGAAACCTCGCTCTATGATTTGAAGTTAAAATCCTCAAATATGGGTAAATAGTGATTTTTTCACGTTTTTCATGTAGTTTGATATTACGTAAATACATTCATTTTTACCAATATTTCGATAGTATTTCATGTAGTATCACGATATGTGATTTGGCCTTCAAATCTCAGATTTTCGCATAATATTGCATTTTAAGCAATATTCTTGCATTTTGTTTCGTACGAAAAATCATCGAATTTAGCAATATTTTGACGTTTATTATCCCCTTTTCCTTTATGTTATTTAAACAAAATATCATCGAATTAGGCAATATTTTGCCGTTTTTTCCACGTTTTTATGAATTTTCAGTGTATTGGTATTAATTCATTATATATACGATAAAAATGATGCAAATACATAATTGATTAGATAATAACCTTAAATACTTCATTTTCAATCATCTATTTGTTTCTCGTTAAAATACTCAGTAAGATATTGAAAAGAGGAGAAGTTCGGTTTTTATTGCATATATCGACTTTTCAGGCGGATTAGAGCGGTTTTACGTGTACATCTTCCATCGGTAATTAAACGGAAAATCAAGAACATTTTAGTTAATTCTAATGAAAACTCATTGTTTTTCATCATTTGTATTGGAAACAACATTGTCATATGTCTTTTCTTGGATCTAAATAATACGAAACCTCGCTCTATGATTTGAAGCTAAAATCCTCAAATATGGTAAAATAGTGACTTTTTCACGTTAATCATGTAGTTTGATATACGTAAATATATTCATTTTTACCAATATTTCGATATTATTTCATGTAGGATCACAATATGTGATTTGGCCTTCAAATCTCAGAATTTCGCATAATATTGCATTTTAAGCAAGTTTCCTTGCATTTTGTTTCGTACGAAAAATCATCGAATATAGCAATATTTTGACGTTTATCATCCCCTTTTCCTCTATGTGATTTACACAAAATATCATCGAATTAGGCAATATTTTGCCGTTTTTCCACGTTCTTGTGAATTTTCAGTTTATGGGTATATATTCATTATTATATACTCGTTATATATATATTCATTATATATACGATAAAAATGATGCAAACACATAATTGATTAGATAATAACCTTAAATACTTCATTTTCAATCAACTATATGTTTCTCGTTAAAATACTTAGTAAGATATTAAAAAGGGGAAAAGTTCTGTTTTTATTGCATATATCGACGTTTCAGCCGGAATAGAGCGGTTTTCATGTACATCTTTCATCGGTAATATAAACGGAAAATCTGGAACATTTTAGTTAATTCTAATGAAAACACATTGTTTTTTATCATTTGTATTGGAAACAACATTGTCATATGTCTTTTCTTGGATCTAAATAATACGAAACCTCGCTCTATGATTTGAAGCTAAAATCCTCAAATATGGTAAAATAGTGACTTTTTAAAGTTAAACATGTAGTTTGATATTACGTAAATATATTCATTTTTACCAATATTTCGATACTATTTCATGTAGTATCACGATGTGTGATTTGGCCTTCAAATCTCAGAATTTCGCATAATATTGCATTTTAAGCAATTTTTCTTGCATTTTGTTTTGTACGAAAAATCATCGAATATAGCAATATTTTGACGTTTATCATCCCCTTTTCCTCTATGTGATTTACACAAAATATCATCGAATTAGGCAATATTTTGCCTTTTTTCCACGTTCTTGTGAATTTTCAGTTTATAAGTATATATTCATTATTATATACTCGTTATATATATATTCATTATATATACGATAAAAATGAAGCAAACACATAATTGATTAGAAATTAACCTTAAATACTTTATTTTCAATCAACCATTTGTTTCTCGTTAAAATACTGAGTAGGATATTGAAAAGGGGAAATGTTCGGTTTTTATTTCATATATCGACGTTTCAGCCGGATTAGAGCGGTTTTATCGGTAATATAAACGGAAAATCAGGAACATTTTAGTTAATTCTAATGAAAACTCATTGTTTTTATCATTTGTATTGGAAACAACATTGTCATATGTCTTTTCTTGGATCTAAATAATACGAAACCTCGCTCTATGATTTGAAGCTAAAATCCTCAAATATGGTAAAATAGTAAAATGCAATAATATTGCATTTTAAGCAAGTTTTCTTGCATTTTGTTTCGTACGAAAAATCATCGAATATAGCAATATTTTGACGTTTATCATCAACTTTTCCTTTATGTGATTTAAACAAAATATCATCGAATTTGGCAATATTTTGCCATTTTTCCCCGTTTTTGTGAATTTTCAGTGTATTGGTGTATTCATTATAAATACGATAAAAATAATGCAAACACATAATTGATTAGATAATAACCTTAAATACTTCATTTTCAATCATCTATTTGTTTCTCGTTAAAATACTCAGTAAGATATTGAAAAGGGGAGAAGTTCGGTTTTTATTGCATATATCGACGTTTTAGCCGGATTAAAGCGGTTTTACGTGTACATCTTCCATCGGTAATATAAACGGAAAATCAAGAACATTTTAGTTAATTCTAATGAAAACACGTTGTTTTTTAGCATTTGTATTGGAAACAACATTGTCATATGATTTTTTATTGGATCTAAATAATACGAAACCTCGCTCTATGATTTGAAGTTAAAATCCTCAAATTTGGTAAAATTGTGACTTTTTCACGTTAATCATGTAGTTTGATATCACGTAAATATCTTCATTTTTACCAATATTTCGATACTATTTCATGTAGAATCACGATGTGTGATTTGGCCTTCAAATCTCAGAATTTCGCATAATATTGCATTTTAAGGAAGTTTTCTTGCATTTTATTTTGTACGAAAAATCATCGAATATAGCAATATTTTGACGTTTATCATCCCCTTTTTCTCTATGTGATTTAAACAAAATATCATCGAATTAGGCAATATTTTGCCGTTTTTCCACGTTCTTGTGAATTTTCAGTTTTTGGGTATATATTCATTATTATATACTCGTTATATATATATTCATTATATATACGATAAAAATGTTGCAAACACATAATTGATTAGATAATAACCTTAAATACTTCATTTTAAATCAACTATATGTTTCTCGTTAAAATTCTGAGTAAGATATTAAAAAGGGGAAAAGTTCTGTTTTTATTGCATATATCGACGTTTCAGCCGGAATAGAGCGGTGTTCATGTACATCTTTCATCGGTAATATAAACGGAAAATCTGGAACATTTTAGTTAATTCTAATGAAAACACATTGATTTTTATCATTTGTATTGGACACATTGTCATATGTCTTTTCTTGGAACTAAATAATACGAAACCTCGCTCTATGATTTGAAGTTAAAATCCTCAAATATTGTTAAATAGTGACTTTTTCACGTTTT
This sequence comes from Procambarus clarkii, assembly GCF_040958095.1. Classification (NCBI taxonomy): domain Eukaryota; kingdom Metazoa; phylum Arthropoda; class Malacostraca; order Decapoda; family Cambaridae; genus Procambarus; species Procambarus clarkii. Next base: position 2,688 of record NW_027190439.1, on the reverse strand, counting down.
TCATGTAGTCTAATATTACGTAAATATTCATTTTTACCAATATTTCGATACTATTTCATATAGTATCAAGATATGTGATTTGGCCTTCAAATTTCAGAATTTCGCATAATAATGCATTTTAAGCAAGTTTTCTTGCATTTTGTTTCGTACCAAAAATCATCGTATTTAGCAATATTTTGACGTAGATCATCCCCTTTTCCTTATGTTATTTAAACAAAATATCATCGAATTAGGCAATATTTTGCCGTTTTTCCACGTTTTTGTGAATTTTCAGTTTATTGTTATTAATTCATTATATATACGATAAAAATGAAGCAAACACATAATTGATTAGAAATTATCCTTAAATACTTTATTTTCAATCAACCATTTGTTTCTCGTTAAAATACTGAGTAGGATATTGAAAAGGGGAGATGTTCGGTTTTTATTACATATATCGACGTTTTAGCCGGATTAGAGCGGTTTTACGTGTACATCTTCCATCGGTAATATAAACGGAAAATCAAGAACATTTTAGTTAATTCCATTGGTTTTTATCATTTGTATTGGAAACAACATTGTCATATGTCTTTTCTTGGATCTAAATAATATGAAACCTCGCTCTATGATTTGAAGTTAAAATCCTCAAATATCGGTAAATAGTGATTTTTTCACGTTTTTTATGTTGTTTGATATTACGTAAATACATTCATTTTTACCAATATTTCGATACTATTTCATGTAGTATCACGATGTGTGATTTGGCCTTCAAATCTCGGGAATTTCGCATAATATTGCATTGTAGGCAATATTCTTGCATTTTGTTTCGTACGAAAAATCATCGAATTTAGCAATATTTTGACGTTTATCATCCCCTTTTCCTTTATGTTATTTAAACAAAATATCATCGAATTAGGCAATATTTTGCCGTTTTTCCACGTTTTTATGAATTTTCAGTCTATGGGTATTAATTCATTATATATACGATAAAAATGATGCAAACACATAATTGATTAGATAATAACCTTAAATACTTCATTTTCAATCAACTATATGTTTCTCGATAAAATACTGAGTAAGATATTAAAAAGGGGAAAAGTTCTGTTTTTATTGCATATATCGACGTTTCAGCCGGAATAGAGCGGTTTTCATGTACATCTTTCATCGGGAATATAAACGGAAAATCTGGAACATTTTAGTTAATTCTAATGAAAACACATTGATTTTTATCATTTGTATTGGACACATTGTCATATGTCTTTTCTTGGAACTAAATAATACGAAACCTCGCTCTATGATTTGAAGTTAAAATCCTCAAATATTGTTAAATAGTGACTTTTTCACGTTTTTCATGTAGTCTAATATTACGTAAATATATTCATTTTACCAATATTTCGATACTATTTCATATAGTATCAAGATATGTGATTTGGCCTTCAAATTTCAGAATTTCGCATAATAATGCATTTTAAGCAAGTTTTCTTGCATTTTGTTTCGTACCAAAAATCATCGTATTTAGCAATATTTTGACGTAGATCATCCCCTTTTCCTTTATGTTATTTGAACAAAATATCATCGAATTAGGCAATATTTTGCCGTTTTTCCACGTTTTTGTGAATTTTCAGTTTATTGTTATTAATTCATTATATATACGATAAAAATGAAGCAAACACATAATTGATTAGAAATTAACCTTAAATACTTTATTTTCAATCAACCATTTGTTTCTCGTTAAAATACTGAGTAGGATATTGAAAAGGGGAGATGTTCGGTTTTTATTGCATATATCGACGTTTCAGCCGGATTAGAGCGGTTTTACGTGTACATCTTCCATCGGTAATATAAACGGAAAATCAGGAACATTTTAGTTAATTCCATTGGTTTTTATCATTTGTATTGGAAACAACATTGTCATATGTCTTTTCTTGGATCTAAATAATATGAAACCTCGCTCTATGATTTGAAGTTAAAATCCTCAAATATGGGTAAATAGTGATTTTTTCACGTTTTTCATGTAGTTTGATATTACGTAAATACATTCATTTTTACCAATATTTCGATAGTATTTCATGTAGTATCACGATATGTGATTTGGCCTTCAAATCTCAGATTTTCGCATAATATTGCATTTTAAGCAATATTCTTGCATTTTGTTTCGTACGAAAAATCATCGAATTTAGCAATATTTTGACGTTTATTATCCCCTTTTCCTTTATGTTATTTAAACAAAATATCATCGAATTAGGCAATATTTTGCCGTTTTTTCCACGTTTTTATGAATTTTCAGTGTATTGGTATTAATTCATTATATATACGATAAAAATGATGCAAATACATAATTGATTAGATAATAACCTTAAATACTTCATTTTCAATCATCTATTTGTTTCTCGTTAAAATACTCAGTAAGATATTGAAAAGAGGAGAAGTTCGGTTTTTATTGCATATATCGACTTTTCAGGCGGATTAGAGCGGTTTTACGTGTACATCTTCCATCGGTAATATAAACGGAAAATCAAGAACATTTTAGTTAATTCTAATGAAAACTCATTGTTTTTCATCATTTGTATTGGAAACAACATTGTCATATGTCTTTTCTTGATCTAAATAATACGAAACCTCGCTCTATGATTTGAAGCTAAAATCCTCAAATATGGTAAAATAGTGACTTTTTCACGTTAATCATGTAGTTTGATATTACGTAAATAT
>NW_027190438.1:0-38495 GCF_040958095.1 Procambarus clarkii | reverse complement strand
GAATGGGGGGGGGGGTTGCCAGTTAGTGCAATATTAATTGATTTTGTTTGTTTTCTGAGATAGGTTATATAGGGTGAAGTTTTTCTCTATTTATATAAGTGTGGAAACTGGTTTAGATAGCTTAGTGGTTTGTTATGAAAAGGCTGGTAGAGATGGGTTGAATAGTGTTAGACTTGTGTCTGCATTTAGTGGAGAACTGGATTTGGTATTTAAATGGCATCTAATATGACGTAGTCATTGTGCAAATAAACTCTAAATCAACGGGTTTACTATGATCGAGAACCTAACTATAATAGTTACCCATTGTTGGCATGCTCTTCTTTTTTTTACAGAATTACTCACTCTCCCTTGTGAGGGAGGGAGGGAGGGAGGGAGGAGTGTGTGTGTATATCACTCGGAATTCCTTAGTCGGCTCTGACGGCGAAATTATATTCATACATACATCAAGATTAGACGTTTATCTATTTAATTTACCATTGCTGGAATGTACCAATGCGTAATAAAGACGAAATTCGACTTGAGATGGAGGGAGGTGTTGCTTTGGTGTGGTTTTACACGGCAACTCAACGATCGTTTGCCACTTCCACGCTTGCCTGCCAGCCGGCCAGCCACTAGCCTCAAAGTGAATTCCAGTGTCTTGATTAGCTTTACAATCCATCATTTACCTCAATACACACTAACAATGTGTATTTATATACTTCAATCGAGCATTCGATGCACACATTCACCTGTAATATATACGTCAATGAAACCCAGAACCCACCCAAGTTCAAGCGCACCTGCACTCTCACCCCTCTCCATTTGAATGCTAGTTTCCTATTTAGATTTCAAATGCTTCATTCACCCCTCTAAACACCACCGACGTATATTTACATTCTTTATTTAGGCAATGTATGCAGGCACACATTCATTCACGTAAAATAACGAATAAAATTGATATAGAATCTACTATAATTTGCAAAGCGACCAACCACCAAATGTCATTGTGAAAGCTAGTTTCGTAATTAGCTTTGCAATACTTCATTTACCTCCCTAAACACCAACAATGAGCGAGTATTTGTATACTCGGTAAAAGCGATGGATGGATTCCTTACACATTCACATATATTAAGCAATGAATTTGCTATAGTACCTACAGTACTCAGACTTCTCGAATTACTTACATCTTCTTATATCTTAACTTTGTTGTTCATTCAACAACAGAGTCGTTTTCCAGGGAATCCCGTTATGTTAGATGATGCATCGCCTCGCCTCGCCTCGCATGGCATCGAATCGCATGTCATTGCATCGCATCGCATTGAACTGCATGGTATTGAATCACAAGGCATTGAATGGCATGGCATGGCATGGCATGGCATGGCATCACGTCACGTCTCTCGTCTCTCGTCTCTCGTCTCTCGTCTCTAGTCTCTCGTCTCTAGTCTCTAGTCTCTCGTCTCTCGTCTCTCGTCTCTCGTCTCTCGTCTCTCGTCTCTCGTCTCGTCTCTCGTCTCTCGTCTCTCGTCTCTCGTCTCTCGTCTCTCGTCTCTCGTCTCTCGTCTCTCGTCTCTCGTCTCTCGCCTCTCGCCTCTCGCCTCTCGCCTCTCGCCTCTCGCCTCTCGCCTCTAGCCTCTCGCCACCCAGCCCTGCCTCGCTTCGCCTCGTCTCCGGTTTGTGAAAACGATGTATCAAGCAAAGTGTTAGATGTGAAAAAGTCGTGATATATACAAAAATGGAATAGTTGGCGCGTAATAGTGCTGTTCGTTTTCTGTTATGGTATCAGAGAGAGAACGTCTCCTATTTATATTTTTTGACGAGCGTTGGCGTAACAGGCCCCTTGCACTTTTAATTCGTTATTGTACTTTTCAAAAGCTGTAGCTACCTTAAGACACATGACAAATGGAGGTTTATGTATTAGAGTTAAGCGCTATACTCCCTGGCCAGGAGCGAATTCGTGAAACGCCACGCGAGTCTGTTTACCACTTTGCCGCCAGTTACATATTCACTACTCATGAATGAAACCATGTAATATCATGAATTTGCATATATATATAAATTCATTGATCAGGTAAGAAATGGTTAAAGCCTTTACTGCATGGCGTTTATATGTATGCTTGAATTCGAATAGTACTCAACGATAATCACATGCCCTTTTGCAATTGAAACTCGCTACGTGGTTTCTAGCCGCAATTGTTGCCTGGTGTTGCAGAGCAACCATGCATCCTATCGCTTCTCGGCCTTTTGGCTAAGATCAAAGTGTAGTATCTGTTCTTATCAGCTTAATATCTGATACGATCCCCATGTGGGATCCTCGATATTAAACTGATTTTTGCAACATGGCGAAGTGCTAGGAGCTTGCTCCACCTTTGCCGCGGATCGGCCCGGTATTGCAGTACCTCTGGGATCGGTCCACTCCCTTCGGGGAGACCAAAAACAACCCTATCAACTAGTCAAAATCAAGTAGGAGACGATTATGTTAATTGGTTATGTACATTAATGAATCGTGTTAATTTGAATTGCAGTAATTACTTCACACCAGCCAACATCGTATGAGGAAAAAGCCTTGGAACGAGCAGCAGAAGTGAGTCAGTCGAGTCCGGGTTTGATGGGTCGAAGCTGAACAACTGCAACGAGTTAGAGGGAAGGAAGGAAGGAAGGAAGGAAGGAAGGAAGGAAGGAAGGAAGGAGAAGAAGGAGAAAGAAGGAGAGTGAGGTGAGTAATATCATTTAATAACTTTAGATTAAAGATTATGTGCGAGCAAATAAATACGATGGTTGGTGTGGAAGGAAAGAAGTTGATTTTATGAATGGGGGGGGGGTTGCCAGTTAGTGCAATATTAATTGATTTTGTTTGTTTTCTGAGATAGGTTATATAGGGTGAAGTTTTTCTCTATTTATATAAGTGTGGAAACTGGTTTAGATAGCTTAGTGGTTTGTTATGAAAAGGCTGGTAGAGATGGGTTGAATAGTGTTAGACTTGTGTCTGCATTTAGTGGAGAACTGGATTTGGTATTTAAATGGCATCTAATATGACGTAGTCATTGTGCAAATAAACTCTAAATCAACGGGTTTACTATGATCGAGAACCTAACTATAATAGTTACCCATTGTTGGCATGCTCTTCTTTTTTTTACAGAATTACTCACTCTCCCTTGTGAGGGAGGGAGGGAGGGAGGGAGGAGTGTGTGTGTATATCACTCGGAATTCCTTAGTCGGCTCTGACGGCGAAATTATATTCATACATACATCAAGATTAGACGTTTATCTATTTAATTTACCATTGCTGGAATGTACCAATGCGTAATAAAGACGAAATTCGACTTGAGATGGAGGGAGGTGTTGCTTTGGTGTGGTTTTACACGGCAACTCAACGATCGTTTGCCACTTCCACGCTTGCCTGCCAGCCGGCCAGCCACTAGCCTCAAAGTGAATTCCAGTGTCTTGATTAGCTTTACAATCCATCATTTACCTCAATACACACTAACAATGTGTATTTATATACTTCAATCGAGCATTCGATGCACACATTCACCTGTAATATATACGTCAATGAAACCCAGAACCCACCCAAGTTCAAGCGCACCTGCACTCTCACCCTCTCCATTTGAATGCTAGTTTCCTATTTAGATTTCAAATGCTTCATTCACCCCTCTAAACACCACCGACGTATATTTACATTCTTTATTTAGGCAATGTATGCAGGCACACATTCATTCACGTAAAATAACGAATAAAATTGATATAGAATCTACTATAATTTGCAAAGCGACCAACCACCAAATGTCATTGTGAAAGCTAGTTTCGTAATTAGCTTTGCAATACTTCATTTACCTCCCTAAACACCAACAATGAGCGAGTATTTGTATACTCGGTAAAAGCGATGGATGGATTCCTTACACATTCACATATATTAAGCAATGAATTTGCTATAGTACCTACAGTACTCAGACTTCTCGAATTACTTACATCTTCTTATATCTTAACTTTGTTGTTCATTCAACAACAGAGTCGTTTTCCAGGGAATCCGTTATGTTAGATGATGCATCGCCTCGCCTCGCCTCGCATGGCATCGAATCGCATGTCATTGCATCGCATCGCATTGAACTGCATGGTATTGAATCACAAGGCATTGAATGGCATGGCATGGCATGGCATGGCATGGCATCACGTCACGTCTCTCGTCTCTCGTCTCTCGTCTCTCGTCTCTCTCGTCTCTCGTCTCTAGTCTCTCGTCTCTCGTCTCTCGTCTCTCGTCTCTCGTCTCTCGTCTCTCGTCTCTCGTCTCTCGTCTCTCGTCTCTCGTCTCTCGTCTCTCGTCTCTCGTCTCTCGTCTCTCGTCTCTCGCCTCTCGCCTCTCGCCTCTCGCCTCTCGCCTCTAGCCTCTAGCCTCTAGCCTCTCGCCACCCAGCCCTGCCTCGCTTCGCCTCGTCTCCGGTTTGTGAAAACGATGTATCAAGCAAAGTGTTAGATGTGAAAAAGTCGTGATATATATACAAAAATGGAATAGTTGGCGCGTAATAGTGCTGTTCGTTTTCTGTTATGGTATCAGAGAGAGAACGTCTCCTATTTATATTTTTTGACGAGCGTTGGCGTAACAGGCCCCTTGCACTTTTAATTCGTTATTGTACTTTTCAAAAGCTGTAGCTACCTTAAGACACATGACAAATGGAGGTTTATGTATTAGAGTTAAGCGCTATACTCCCTGGCCAGGAGCGAATTCGTGAAACGCCACGCGAGTCTGTTTACCACTTTGCCGCCAGTTACATATTCACTACTCATGAATGAAACCATGTAATATCATGAATTTGCATATATATATAAATTCATTGATCAGGTAAGAAATGGTTAAAGCCTTTACTGCATGGCGTTTATATGTATGCTTGAATTCGAATAGTACTCAACGATAATCACATGCCCTTTTGCAATTGAAACTCGCTACGTGGTTTCTAGCCGCAATTGTTGCCTGGTGTTGCAGAGCAACCATGCATCCTATCGCTTCTCGGCCTTTTGGCTAAGATCAAAGTGTAGTATCTGTTCTTATCAGCTTAATATCTGATACGATCCCCATGTGGGATCCTCGATATTAAACTGATTTTTGCAACATGGCGAAGTGCTAGGAGCTTGCTCCACCTTTGCCGCGGATCGGCCCGGTATTGCAGTACCTCTGGGATCGGTCCACTCCCTTCGGGGAGACCAAAAACAACCCTATCAACTAGTCAAAATCAAGTAGGAGACGATTATGTTAATTGGTTATGTACATTAATGAATCGTGTTAATTTGAATTGCAGTAATTACTTCACACCAGCCAACATCGTATGAGGAAAAAGCCTTGGAACGAGCAGCAGAAGTGAGTCAGTCGAGTCCGGGTTTGATGGGTCGAAGCTGAACAACTGCAACGAGTTAGAGGGAAGGAAGGAAGGAAGGAAGGAAGGAAGGAAGGAAGGAAGGAAGGAGAAAGAAGGAGAAAGAAGGAGAGTGAGGTGAGTAATATCATTTAATAACTTTAGATTAAAGATTATGTGCGAGCAAAGAAATACGATGGTTGGTGTGGAAGGAAAGAAGTTGATTTTATGAATGGGGGGGGGGGTTGCCAGTTAGTGCAATATTAATTGATTTTGTTTGTTTTCTGAGATAGGTTATATAGGGTGAAGTTTTTCTCTATTTATATAAGTGTGGAAACTGGTTTAGATAGCTTAGTGGTTTGTTATGAAAAGGCTGGTAGAGATGGGTTGAATAGTGTTAGACTTGTGTCTGCATTTAGTGGAGAACTGGATTTGGTATTTAAATGGCATCTAATATGACGTAGTCATTGTGCAAATAAACTCTAAATCAACGGGTTTACTATGATCGAGAACCTAACTATAATAGTTACCCATTGTTGGCATGCTTCCTTTTTTTTACAGAATTACTCACTCTCCCTTGTGAGGGAGGGAGGGAGGGAGGGAGGAGTGTGTGTGTATATCACTCGGAATTCCTTAGTCGGCTCTGACGGCGAAATTATATTCATACATACATCAAGATTAGACGTTTATCTATTTAATTTACCATTGCTGGAATGTACCAATGCGTAATAAAGACGAAATTCGACTTGAGATGGAGGGAGGTGTTGCTTTGGTGTGGTTTTACACGGCAACTCAACGATCGTTTGCCACTTCCACGCTTGCCTGCCAGCCGGCCAGCCACTAGCCTCAAAGTGAATTCCAGTGTCTTGATTAGCTTTACAATCCATCATTTACCTCAATACACACTAACAATGTGTATTTATATACTTCAATCGAGCATTCGATGCACACATTCACCTGTAATATATACGTCAATGAAACCCAGAACCCACCCAAGTTCAAGCGCACCTGCACTCTCACCCCTCTCCATTTGAATGCTAGTTTCCTATTTAGATTTCAAATGCTTCATTCACCCCTCTAAACACCACCGACGTATATTTACATTCTTTATTTAGGCAATGTATGCAGGCACACATTCATTCACGTAAAATAACGAATAAAATTGATATAGAATCTACTATAATTTGCAAAGCGACCAACCACCAAATGTCATTGTGAAAGCTAGTTTCGTAATTAGCTTTGCAATACTTCATTTACCTCCCTAAACACCAACAATGACCGAGTATTTGTATACTCGGTAAAAGCGATGGATGGATTCCTTACACATTCACATATATTAAGCAATGAATTTGCTATAGTACCTACAGTACTCAGACTTCTCGAATTACTTACATCTTCTTATATCTTAACTTTGTTGTTCATTCAACAACAGAGTCGTTTTCCAGGGAATCCCGTTATGTTAGATGATGCATCGCCTCGCCTCGCTCGCATGGCATCGAATCGCATGTCATTGCATCGCATCGCATTGAACTGCATGGTATTGAATCACAAGGCATTGAATGGCATGGCATGGCATGGCATGGCATGCATCACGTCACGTCTCTCGTCTCTCGTCTCTCGTCTCTCGTCTCTAGTCTAGTCTCTGTCTCTCGTCTCTCGTCTCTCGTCTCTCGTCTTCGTCTCTCGTCTGTCTCTCGTCTCTCGTCTCTCGTCTCTCGTCTCTCGTCTCTCGTCTCGTCTCGTCTCTCGTCTCTCGCCTCTCGCCTCTCGCCTCTCGCCTCTCGCCTCTCGCTCGCCTCTAGCCTCTAGCCTCTCGCCACCCAGCCCTGCCTCGCTTCGCCTCGTCTCCGGTTTGTGAAAACGATGTATCAAGCAAAGTGTTAGATGTGAAAAAGTCGTGATATATATACAAAAATGGAATAGTTGGCGCGTAATAGTGCTGTTCGTTTTCTGTTATGGTATCAGAGAGAGAACGTCTCCTATTTATTTTTTGACGAGCGTTGGCGTAACAGGCCCCTTGCACTTTTAATTCGTTATTGTACTTTTCAAAAGCTGTAGCTACCTTAAGACACATGACAAATGGAGGTTTATGTATTAGAGTTAAGCGCTATACTCCCTGGCCAGGAGCGAATTCGTGAAACGCCACGCGAGTCTGTTACCACTTTGCCGCCAGTTACATATTCACTACTCATGAATGAAACCATGTAATATCATGAATTTGCATATATATATAAATTCATTGATCAGGTAAGAAATGGTTAAAGCCTTTACTGCATGGCGTTTATATGTATGCTTGAATTCGAATAGTACTCAACGATAATCACATGCCCTTTTGCAATTGAAACTCGCTACGTGGTTTCTAGCCGCAATTGTTGCCTGGTGTTGCAGAGCAACCATGCATCCTATCGCTTCTCGGCCTTTTGGCTAAGATCAAAGTGTAGTATCTGTTCTTATCAGCTTAATATCTGATACGATCCCCATGTGGGATCCTCGATATTAAACTGATTTTTGCAACATGGCGAAGTGCTAGGAGCTTGCTCCACCTTTGCCGCGGATCGGCCCGGTATTGCAGTACCTCTGGGATCGGTCCACTCCCTTCGGGGAGACCAAAAACAACCCTATCAACTAGTCAAAATCAAGTAGGAGACGATTATGTTAATTGGTTATGTACATTAATGAATCGTGTTAATTTGAATTGCAGTAATTACTTCACACCAGCCAACATCGTATGAGGAAAAAGCCTTGGAACGAGCAGCAGAAGTGAGTCAGTCGAGTCCGGGTTTGATGGGTCGAAGCTGAACAACTGCAACGAGTTAGAGGGAAGGAAGGAAGGAAGGAAGGAAGGAAGGAAGGAAGGAAGGAAGGAGAAAGAAGGAGAAAGAAGGAGAGTGAGGTGAGTAATATCATTTAATAACTTTAGATTAAAGATTATGTGCGAGCAAAGAAATACGATGGTTGGTGTGGAAGGAAAGAAGTTGATTTTATGAATGGGGGGGGGGTTGCCAGTTAGTGCAATATTAATTGATTTGTTTGTTTTCTGAGATAGGTTATATAGGGTGAAGTTTTTCTCTATTTATATAAGTGTGGAAACTGGTTTAGATAGCTTAGTGGTTTGTTATGAAAAGGCTGGTAGAGATGGGTTGAATAGTGTTAGACTTGTGTCTGCATTTAGTGGAGAACTGGATTTGGTATTTAAATGGCATCTAATATGACGTAGTCATTGTGCAAATAAACTCTAAATCAACGGGTTTACTATGATCGAGAACCTAACTATAATAGTTACCCATTGTTGGCATGCTCTTCTTTTTTTACAGAATTACTCACTCTCCCTTGTGAGGGAGGGAGGGAGGGAGGGAGGAGTGTGTGTGTATATCACTCGGAATTCCTTAGTCGGCTCTGACGGCGAAATTATATTCATACATACATCAAGATTAGACGTTTATCTATTTAATTTACCATTGCTGGAATGTACCAATGCGTAATAAAGACGAAATTCGACTTGAGATGGAGGGAGGTGTTGCTTTGGTGTGGTTTTACACGGCAACTCAACGATCGTTTGCCACTTCCACGCTTGCCTGCCAGCCGGCCAGCCACTAGCCTCAAAGTGAATTCCAGTGTCTTGATTAGCTTTACAATCCATCATTTACCTCAATACACACTAACAATGTGTATTTATATACTTCAATCGAGCATTCGATGCACACATTCACCTGTAATATATACGTCAATGAAACCCAGAACCCACCCAAGTTCAAGCGCACCTGCACTCTCACCCCTCTCCATTTGAATGCTAGTTTCCTATTTAGATTTCAAATGCTTCATTCACCCCTCTAAACACCACCGACGTATATTTACATTCTTATTTAGGCAATGTATGCAGGCACACATTCATTCACGTAAAATAACGAATAAAATTGATATAGAATCTACTATAATTTGCAAAGCGACCAACCACCAAATGTCATTGTGAAAGCTAGTTTCGTAATTAGCTTTGCAATACTTCATTTACCTCCCTAAACACCAACAATGACCGAGTATTTGTATACTCGGTAAAAGCGATGGATGGATTCCTTACACATTCACATATATTAAGCAATGAATTTGCTATAGTACCTACAGTACTCAGACTTCTCGAATTACTTACATCTTCTTATATCTTAACTTTGTTGTTCATTCAACAACAGAGTCGTTTTCCAGGGAATCCGTTATGTTAGATGATGCATCGCCTCGCCTCGCCTCGCATGGCATCGAATCGCATGTCATTGCATCGCATCGCATTGAACTGCATGGTATTGAATCACAAGGCATTGAATGGCATGGCATGGCATGGCATGGCATGGCATCACGTCACGTCTCTCGTCTCTCGTCTCTCGTCTCTCGTCTCTAGTCTCTCTAGTCTCTCGTCTCTCGTCTCTCGTCTCTCGTCTCTCGTCTCTCGTCTCTCGTCGTCTCGCTCGTCTCTCGTCTCTCGTCTCTCGTCTCTCGTCTCTCGTCTCTCGTCTCTCGTCTCTCGTCTCGCCTCTCGCCTCTCGCCTCTCGCCTCTCGCCTCGCCTCTAGCCTCTAGCCTCTCGCCACCCAGCCCTGCCTCGCTTCGCCTCGTCTCCGGTTTGTGAAAACGATGTATCAAGCAAAGTGTTAGATGTGAAAAAGTCGTGATATATATACAAAAATGGAATAGTTGGCGCGTAATAGTGCTGTTCGTTTTCTGTTATGGTATCAGAGAGAGAACGTCTCCTATTTATATTTTTTGACGAGCGTTGGCGTAACAGGCCCCTTGCACTTTTAATTCGTTATTGTACTTTTCAAAAGCTGTAGCTACCTTAAGACACATGACAAATGGAGGTTTATGTATTAGAGTTAAGCGCTATACTCCCTGGCCAGGAGCGAATTCGTGAAACGCCACGCGAGTCTGTTTACCACTTTGCCGCCAGTTACATATTCACTACTCATGAATGAAACCATGTAATATCATGAATTTGCATATATATATAAATTCATTGATCAGGTAAGAAATGGTTAAAGCCTTTACTGCATGGCGTTTATATGTATGCTTGAATTCGAATAGTACTCAACGATAATCACATGCCCTTTTGCAATTGAAACTCGCTACGTGGTTTCTAGCCGCAATTGTTGCCTGGTGTTGCAGAGCAACCATGCATCCTATCGCTTCTCGGCCTTTTGGCTAAGATCAAAGTGTAGTATCTGTTCTTATCAGCTTAATATCTGATACGATCCCCATGTGGGATCCTCGATATTAAACTGATTTTTGCAACATGGCGAAGTGCTAGGAGCTTGCTCCACCTTTGCCGCGGATCGGCCCGGTATTGCAGTACCTCTGGGATCGGTCCACTCCCTTCGGGGAGACCAAAAACAACCCTATCAACTAGTCAAAATCAAGTAGGAGACGATTATGTTAATTGGTTATGTACATTAATGAATCGTGTTAATTTGAATTGCAGTAATTACTTCACACCAGCCAACATCGTATGAGGAAAAAGCCTTGGAACGAGCAGCAGAAGTGAGTCAGTCGAGTCCGGGTTTGATGGGTCGAAGCTGAACAACTGCAACGAGTTAGAGGGAAGGAAGGAAGGAAGGAAGGAAGGAAGGAAGGAAGGAAGGAAGGAGAAAGAAGGAGAAAGAAGGAGAGTGAGGTGAGTAATATCATTTAATAACTTTAGATTAAAGATTATGTGCGAGCAAAGAAATACGATGGTTGGTGTGGAAGGAAAGAAGTTGATTTTATGAATGGGGGGGGGTTGCCAGTTAGTGCAATATTAATTGATTTTGTTTGTTTTCTGAGATAGGTTATATAGGGTGAAGTTTTTCTCTATTTATATAAGTGTGGAAACTGGTTTAGATAGCTTAGTGGTTTGTTATGAAAAGGCTGGTAGAGATGGGTTGAATAGTGTTAGACTTGTGTCTGCATTTAGTGGAGAACTGGATTTGGTATTTAAATGGCATCTAATATGACGTAGTCATTGTGCAAATAAACTCTAAATCAACGGGTTTACTATGATCGAGAACCTAACTATAATAGTTACCCATTGTTGGCATGCTCTTCTTTTTTTTACAGAATTACTCACTCTCCCTTGTGGGAGGGAGGGAGGGAGGGAGGAGTGTGTGTGTATATCACTCGGAATTCCTTAGTCGGCTCTGACGGCGAAATTATATTCATACATACATCAAGATTAGACGTTTATCTATTTAATTTACCATTGCTGGAATGTACCAATGCGTAATAAAGACGAAATTCGACTTGAGATGGAGGGAGGTGTTGCTTTGGTGTGGTTTTACACGGCAACTCAACGATCGTTTGCCACTTCCACGCTTGCCTGCCAGCCGGCCAGCCACTAGCCTCAAAGTGAATTCCAGTGTCTTGATTAGCTTTACAATCCATCATTTACCTCAATACACACTAACAATGTGTATTTATATACTTCAATCGAGCATTCGATGCACACATTCACCTGTAATATATACGTCAATGAAACCCAGAACCCACCCAAGTTCAAGCGCACCTGCACTCTCACCCCTCTCCATTTGAATGCTAGTTTCCTATTTAGATTTCAAATGCTTCATTCACCCTCTAAACACCACCGACGTATATTTACATTCTTTATTTAGGCAATGTATGCAGGCACACATTCATTCACGTAAAATAACGAATAAAATTGATATAGAATCTACTATAATTTGCAAAGCGACCAACCACCAAATGTCATTGTGAAAGCTAGTTTCGTAATTAGCTTTGCAATACTTCATTTACCTCCCTAAACACCAACAATGACCGAGTATTTGTATACTCGGTAAAAGCGATGGATGGATTCCTTACACATTCACATATATTAAGCAATGAATTTGCTATAGTACCTACAGTACTCAGACTTCTCGAATTACTTACATCTTCTTATATCTTAACTTTGTTGTTCATTCAACAACAGAGTCGTTTTCCAGGGAATCCCGTTATGTTAGATGATGCATCGCCTCGCCTCGCCTCGCATGGCATCGAATCGCATGTCATTGCATCGCATCGCATTGAACTGCATGGTATTGAATCACAAGGCATTGAATGGCATGGCATGGCATGGCATGGCATGGCATCACGTCACGTCTCTCGTCTCTCGTCTCTCGTCTCTAGTCTCTCGTCTCTAGTCTCTCGTCTCTCGTCTCTCGTCTCTCGTCTCTCGTCTCTCGTCTTCGTCTCTCGTCTCTCGTCTTCGTCTCTCGTCTCTCGTCTCTCGTCTCTCGTCTCTCGTCTCTCGTCTCTCGCCTCTCGCCTCTCGCCTCTCGCCTCTCGCCTCTCGCCTCTAGCCTCTAGCCTCTCGCCACCCAGCCCTGCCTCGCTTCGCCTCGTCTCCGGTTTGTGAAAACGATGTATCAAGCAAAGTGTTAGATGTGAAAAAGTCGTGATATATATACAAAAATGGAATAGTTGGCGCGTAATAGTGCTGTTCGTTTTCTGTTATGGTATCAGAGAGAGAACGTCTCCTATTTATATTTTTTGACGAGCGTTGGCGTAACAGGCCCCTTGCACTTTTAATTCGTTATTGTACTTTTCAAAAGCTGTAGCTACCTTAAGACACATGACAAATGGAGGTTTATGTATTAGAGTTAAGCGCTATACTCCCTGGCCAGGAGCGAATTCGTGAAACGCCACGCGAGTCTGTTTACCACTTTGCCGCCAGTTACATATTCACTACTCATGAATGAAACCATGTAATATCATGAATTTGCATATATATATAAATTCATTGATCAGGTAAGAAATGGTTAAAGCCTTTACTGCATGGCGTTTATATGTATGCTTGAATTCGAATAGTACTCAACGATAATCACATGCCCTTTTGCAATTGAAACTCGCTACGTGGTTTCTAGCCGCAATTGTTGCCTGGTGTTGCAGAGCAACCATGCATCCTATCGCTTCTCGGCCTTTTGGCTAAGATCAAAGTGTAGTATCTGTTCTTATCAGCTTAATATCTGATACGATCCCCATGTGGGATCCTCGATATTAAACTGATTTTTGCAACATGGCGAAGTGCTAGGAGCTTGCTCCACCTTTGCCGCGGATCGGCCCGGTATTGCAGTACCTCTGGGATCGGTCCACTCCCTTCGGGGAGACCAAAAACAACCCTATCAACTAGTCAAAATCAAGTAGGAGACGATTATGTTAATTGGTTATGTACATTAATGAATCGTGTTAATTTGAATTGCAGTAATTACTTCACACCAGCCAACATCGTATGAGGAAAAAGCCTTGGAACGAGCAGCAGAAGTGAGTCAGTCGAGTCCGGGTTTGATGGGTCGAAGCTGAACAACTGCAACGAGTTAGAGGGAAGGAAGGAAGGAAGGAAGGAAGGAAGGAAGGAAGGAAGGAAGGAAGGAAGAAGAAGGAGAAAGAAGGAGAGTGAGGTGAGTAATATCATTTAATAACTTTAGATTAAAGATTATGTGCGAGCAAAGAAATACGATGGTTGGTGTGGAAGGAAAGAAGTTGATTTTATGAATGGGGGGGGGGGTTGCCAGTTAGTGCAATATTAATTGATTTTGTTTGTTTTCTGAGATAGGTTATATAGGGTGAAGTTTTTCTCTATTTATATAAGTGTGGAAACTGGTTTAGATAGCTTAGTGGTTTGTTATGAAAAGGCTGGTAGAGATGGGTTGAATAGTGTTAGACTTGTGTCTGCATTTAGTGGAGAACTGGATTTGGTATTTAAATGGCATCTAATATGACGTAGTCATTGTGCAAATAAACTCTAAATCAACGGGTTTACTATGATCGAGAACCTAACTATAATAGTTACCCATTGTTGGCATGCTCCTTTTTTTTACAGAATTACTCACTCTCCCTTGTGAGGGAGGGAGGGAGGGAGGGAGGAGTGTGTGTGTATATCACTCGGAATTCCTTAGTCGGCTCTGACGGCGAAATTATATTCATACATACATCAAGATTAGACGTTTATCTATTTAATTTACCATTGCTGGAATGTACCAATGCGTAATAAAGACGAAATTCGACTTGAGATGGAGGGAGGTGTTGCTTTGGTGTGGTTTTACACGGCAACTCAACGATCGTTTGCCACTTCCACGCTTGCCTGCCAGCCGGCCAGCCACTAGCCTCAAAGTGAATTCCAGTGTCTTGATTAGCTTTACAATCCATCATTTACCTCAATACACACTAACAATGTGTATTTATATACTTCAATCGAGCATTCGATGCACACATTCACCTGTAATATATACGTCAA
The DNA here is from genome assembly GCF_040958095.1 of Procambarus clarkii. Taxonomy (NCBI): domain Eukaryota; kingdom Metazoa; phylum Arthropoda; class Malacostraca; order Decapoda; family Cambaridae; genus Procambarus; species Procambarus clarkii. The sequence continues at coordinate 23,928 of NW_027190438.1, read as the reverse complement.
TGAAACCCAGAACCCACCCAAGTTCAAGCGCACCTGCACTCTCACCCCTCTCCATTTGAATGCTAGTTTCCTATTTAGATTTCAAATGCTTCATTCACCCCTCTAAACACCACCGACGTATATTTACATTCTTTATTTAGGCAATGTATGCAGGCACACATTCATTCACGTAAAATAACGAATAAAATTGATATAGAATCTACTATAATTTGCAAAGCGACCAACCACCAAATGTCATTGTGAAAGCTAGTTTCGTAATTAGCTTTGCAATACTTCATTTACCTCCCTAAACACCAACAATGACCGAGTATTTGTATACTCGGTAAAAGCGATGGATGGATTCCTTACACATTCACATATATTAAGCAATGAATTTGCTATAGTACCTACAGTACTCAGACTTCTCGAATTACTTACATTCTTATATCTTAACTTTGTTGTTCATTCAACAACAGAGTCGTTTTCCAGGGAATCCCGTTATGTTAGATGATGCATCGCCTCGCCTCGCCTCGCATGGCATCGAATCGCATGTCATTGCATCGCATCGCATTGAACTGCATGGTATTGAATCACAAGGCATTGAATGGCATGGCATGGCATGGCATGGCATGGCATCACGTCACGTCTCTCGTCTCTCGTCTCTCGTCTCTCGTCTCTAGTCTCGTCTCTCGTCTCGTCTCGTCTCTCGTCTCTCGTCTCTCGTCTCTCGTCTCTCGTCTCTCGTCTCTCGTCTCTCGTCTCTCGTCTCTCGTCTCTCGTCTCTCGTCTCTCGTCTCTCGTCTCTCGCCTCTCGCCTCTCGCCTCTCGCCTCTAGCCTCTAGCCTCTAGCCTCTCGCCACCCAGCCCTGCCTCGCTTCGCCTCGTCTCCGGTTTGTGAAAACGATGTATCAAGCAAAGTGTTAGATGTGAAAAAGTCGTGATATATATACAAAAATGGAATAGTTGGCGCGTAATAGTGCTGTTCGTTTTCTGTTATGGTATCAGAGAGAGAACGTCTCCTATTTATATTTTTTGACGAGCGTTGGCGTAACAGGCCCCTTGCACTTTTAATTCGTTATTGTACTTTTCAAAAGCTGTAGCTACCTTAAGACACATGACAAATGGAGGTTTATGTATTAGAGTTAAGCGCTATACTCCCTGGCCAGGAGCGAATTCGTGAAACGCCACGCGAGTCTGTTTACCACTTTGCCGCCAGTTACATATTCACTACTCATGAATGAAACCATGTAATATCATGAATTTGCATATATATATAAATTCATTGATCAGGTAAGAAATGGTTAAAGCCTTTACTGCATGGCGTTTATATGTATGCTTGAATTCGAATAGTACTCAACGATAATCACATGCCCTTTTGCAATTGAAACTCGCTACGTGGTTTCTAGCCGCAATTGTTGCCTGGTGTTGCAGAGCAACCATGCATCCTATCGCTTCTCGGCCTTTTGGCTAAGATCAAAGTGTAGTATCTGTTCTTATCAGCTTAATATCTGATACGATCCCCATGTGGGATCCTCGATATTAAACTGATTTTTGCAACATGGCGAAGTGCTAGGAGCTTGCTCCACCTTTGCCGCGGATCGGCCCGGTATTGCAGTACCTCTGGGATCGGTCCACTCCCTTCGGGGAGACCAAAAACAACCCTATCAACTAGTCAAAATCAAGTAGGAGACGATTATGTTAATTGGTTATGTACATTAATGAATCGTGTTAATTTGAATTGCAGTAATTACTTCACACCAGCCAACATCGTATGAGGAAAAAGCCTTGGAACGAGCAGCAGAAGTGAGTCAGTCGAGTCCGGGTTTGATGGGTCGAAGCTGAACAACTGCAACGAGTTAGAGGAAGGAAGGAAGGAAGGAAGGAAGGAAGGAAGGAAGGAAGGAAGGAAGGAAAGAAGGAGAAAGAAGGAGAGTGAGGTGAGTAATATCATTTAATAACTTTAGATTAAAGATTATGTGCGAGCAAAGAAATACGATGGTTGGTGTGGAAGGAAAGAAGTTGATTTTATGAATGGGGGGGGGGTTGCCAGTTAGTGCAATATTAATTGATTTTGTTTGTTTTCTGAGATAGGTTATATAGGGTGAAGTTTTTCTCTATTTATATAAGTGTGGAAACTGGTTTAGATAGCTTAGTGGTTTGTTATGAAAAGGCTGGTAGAGATGGGTTGAATAGTGTTAGACTTGTGTCTGCATTTAGTGGAGAACTGGATTTGGTATTTAAATGGCATCTAATATGACGTAGTCATTGTGCAAATAAACTCTAAATCAACGGGTTTACTATGATCGAGAACCTAACTATAATAGTTACCCATTGTTGGCATGCTCTTCTTTTTTTTACAGAATTACTCACTCTCCCTTGTGAGGGAGGGAGGGAGGGAGGGAGGAGTGTGTGTGTATATCACTCGGAATTCCTTAGTCGGCTCTGACGGCGAAATTATATTCATACATACATCAAGATTAGACGTTTATCTATTTAATTTACCATTGCTGGAATGTACCAATGCGTAATAAAGACGAAATTCGACTTGAGATGGAGGGAGGTGTTGCTTTGGTGTGGTTTTACACGGCAACTCAACGATCGTTTGCCACTTCCACGCTTGCCTGCCAGCCGGCCAGCCACTAGCCTCAAAGTGAATTCCAGTGTCTTGATTAGCTTTACAATCCATCATTTACCTCAATACACACTAACAATGTGTATTTATATACTTCAATCGAGCATTCGATGCACACATTCACCTGTAATATATACGTCAATGAAACCCAGAACCCACCCAAGTTCAAGCGCACCTGCACTCTCACCCCTCTCCATTTGAATGCTAGTTTCCTATTTAGATTTCAAATGCTTCATTCACCCCTCTAAACACCACCGACGTATATTTACATTCTTTATTTAGGCAATGTATGCAGGCACACATTCATTCACGTAAAATAACGAATAAAATTGATATAGAATCTACTATAATTTGCAAAGCGACCAACCACCAAATGTCATTGTGAAAGCTAGTTTCGTAATTAGCTTTGCAATACTTCATTTACCTCCCTAAACACCAACAATGACCGAGTATTTGTATACTCGGTAAAAGCGATGGATGGATTCCTTACACATTCACATATATTAAGCAATGAATTTGCTATAGTACCTACAGTACTCAGACTTCTCGAATTACTTACATCTTCTTATATCTTAACTTTGTTGTTCATTCAACAACAGAGTCGTTTTCCAGGGAATCCGTTATGTTAGATGATGCATCGCCTCGCCTCGCCTCGCATGGCATCGAATCGCATGTCATTGCATCGCATCGCATTGAACTGCATGGTATTGAATCACAAGGCATTGAATGGCATGGCATGGCATGGCATGGCATGGCATCACGTCACGTCTCTCGTCTCTCGTCTCTGTCTCTCGTCTCTAGTCTCTCGTCTCTCGTCTCTCTCTCGTCTCTCGTCTCTCTCTCGTCTCTCGTCTCTCGTCTCTCGTCTCTCGTCTCTCGTCTCTCGTCTCTCGTCTCTCGTCTCTCGTCTCTCGTCTCTCGTCTCTCGCCTCTCGCCTCTCGCCTCTCGCCTCTCGCCTCTCGCCTCTAGCCTCTAGCCTCTCGCCACCCAGCCCTGCCTCGCTTCGCCTCGTCTCCGGTTTGTGAAAACGATGTATCAAGCAAAGTGTTAGATGTGAAAAAGTCGTGATATATATACAAAAATGGAATAGTTGGCGCGTAATAGTGCTGTTCGTTTTCTGTTATGGTATCAGAGAGAGAACGTCTCCTATTTATATTTTTTGACGAGCGTTGGCGTAACAGGCCCCTTGCACTTTTAATTCGTTATTGTACTTTTCAAAAGCTGTAGCTACCTTAAGACACATGACAAATGGAGGTTTATGTATTAGAGTTAAGCGCTATACTCCCTGGCCAGGAGCGAATTCGTGAAACGCCACGCGAGTCTGTTTACCACTTTGCCGCCAGTTACATATTCACTACTCATGAATGAAACCATGTAATATCATGAATTTGCATATATATATAAATTCATTGATCAGGTAAGAAATGGTTAAAGCCTTTACTGCATGGCGTTTATATGTATGCTTGAATTCGAATAGTACTCAACGATAATCACATGCCCTTTTGCAATTGAAACTCGCTACGTGGTTTCTAGCCGCAATTGTTGCCTGGTGTTGCAGAGCAACCATGCATCCTATCGCTTCTCGGCCTTTTGGCTAAGATCAAAGTGTAGTATCTGTTCTTATCAGCTTAATATCTGATACGATCCCCATGTGGGATCCTCGATATTAAACTGATTTTTGCAACATGGCGAAGTGCTAGGAGCTTGCTCCACCTTTGCCGCGGATCGGCCCGGTATTGCAGTACCTCTGGGATCGGTCCACTCCCTTCGGGGAGACCAAAAACAACCCTATCAACTAGTCAAAATCAAGTAGGAGACGATTATGTTAATTGGTTATGTACATTAATGAATCGTGTTAATTTGAATTGCAGTAATTACTTCACACCAGCCAACATCGTATGAGGAAAAAGCCTTGGAACGAGCAGCAGAAGTGAGTCAGTCGAGTCCGGGTTTGATGGGTCGAAGCTGAACAACTGCAACGAGTTAGAGGGAAGGAAGGAAGGAAGGAAGGAAGGAAGGAAGGAAGGAAGGAAGGAGAAGAAGGAGAAAGAAGGAGAGTGAGGTGAGTAATATCATTTAATAACTTTAGATTAAAGATTATGTGCGAGCAAAGAAATACGATGGTTGGTGTGGAAGGAAAGAAGTTGATTTTATGAATGGGGGGGGGGTTGCCAGTTAGTGCAATATTAATTGATTTTGTTTGTTTTCTGAGATAGGTTATATAGGGTGAAGTTTTTCTCTATTTATATAAGTGTGGAAACTGGTTTAGATAGCTTAGTGGTTTGTTATGAAAAGGCTGGTAGAGATGGGTTGAATAGTGTTAGACTTGTGTCTGCATTTAGTGGAGAACTGGATTTGGTATTTAAATGGCATCTAATATGACGTAGTCATTGTGCAAATAAACTCTAAATCAACGGGTTTACTATGATCGAGAACCTAACTATAATAGTTACCCATTGTTGGCATGCTCTTCTTTTTTTTACAGAATTACTCACTCTCCCTTGTGAGGGAGGGAGGGAGGGAGGGAGGAGTGTGTGTGTATATCACTCGGAATTCCTTAGTCGGCTCTGACGGCGAAATTATATTCATACATACATCAAGATTAGACGTTTATCTATTTAATTTACCATTGCTGGAATGTACCAATGCGTAATAAAGACGAAATTCGACTTGAGATGGAGGGAGGTGTTGCTTTGGTGTGGTTTTACACGGCAACTCAACGATCGTTTGCCACTTCCACGCTTGCCTGCCAGCCGGCCAGCCACTAGCCTCAAAGTGAATTCCAGTGTCTTGATTAGCTTTACAATCCATCATTTACCTCAATACACACTAACAATGTGTATTTATATACTTCAATCGAGCATTCGATGCACACATTCACCTGTAATATATACGTCAATGAAACCCAGAACCCACCCAAGTTCAAGCGCACCTGCACTCTCACCCCTCTCCATTTGAATGCTAGTTTCCTATTTAGATTTCAAATGCTTCATTCACCCCTCTAAACACCACCGACGTATATTTACATTCTTTATTTAGGCAATGTATGCAGGCACACATTCATTCACGTAAAATAACGAATAAAATTGATATAGAATCTACTATAATTTGCAAAGCGACCAACCACCAAATGTCATTGTGAAAGCTAGTTTCGTAATTAGCTTTGCAATACTTCATTTACCTCCCTAAACACCAACAATGAGCGAGTATTTGTATACTCGGTAAAAGCGATGGATGGATTCCTTACACATTCACATATATTAAGCAATGAATTTGCTATAGTACCTACAGTACTCAGACTTCTCGAATTACTTACATCTTCTTATATCTTAACTTTGTTGTTCATTCAACAACAGAGTCGTTTTCCAGGGAATCCCGTTATGTTAGATGATGCATCGCCTCGCCTCGCCTCGCATGGCATCGAATCGCATGTCATTGCATCGCATCGCATTGAACTGCATGGTATTGAATCACAAGGCATTGAATGGCATGGCATGGCATGGCATGGCATGGCATCACGTCACGTCTCTCGTCTCTCGTCTCTCGTCTCTCGTCTAGTCCTCTCTCGTCTCTCGTCTCTCGTCTCTCGTCTCTCGTCTCTCGTCTCTCGTCTCTCGTCTCTCGTCTCTCGTCTCTCGTCTCTCGTCTCTCGTCTTCGTCGTCTCTCGTCTCTCGTCTCTCGTCTCGCCTCTCGCCTCTCGCTCTCGCCTCTCGCCTCTCGCCTCTAGCCTCTAGCCTCTCGCCACCCAGCCCTGCCTCGCTTCGCCTCGTCTCCGGTTTGTGAAAACGATGTATCAAGCAAAGTGTTAGATGTGAAAAAGTCGTGATATATATACAAAAATGGAATAGTTGGCGCGTAATAGTGCTGTTCGTTTTCTGTTATGGTATCAGAGAGAGAACGTCTCCTATTTATATTTTTTGACGAGCGTTGGCGTAACAGGCCCCTTGCACTTTTAATTCGTTATTGTACTTTTCAAAAGCTGTAGCTACCTTAAGACACATGACAAATGGAGGTTTATGTATTAGAGTTAAGCGCTATACTCCCTGGCCAGGAGCGAATTCGTGAAACGCCACGCGAGTCTGTTTACCACTTTGCCGCCAGTTACATATTCACTACTCATGAATGAAACCATGTAATATCATGAATTTGCATATATATATAAATTCATTGATCAGGTAAGAAATGGTTAAAGCCTTTACTGCATGGCGTTTATATGTATGCTTGAATTCGAATAGTACTCAACGATAATCACATGCCCTTTTGCAATTGAAACTCGCTACGTGGTTTCTAGCCGCAATTGTTGCCTGGTGTTGCAGAGCAACCATGCATCCTATCGCTTCTCGGCCTTTTGGCTAAGATCAAAGTGTAGTATCTGTTCTTATCAGCTTAATATCTGATACGATCCCCATGTGGGATCCTCGATATTAAACTGATTTTTGCAACATGGCGAAGTGCTAGGAGCTTGCTCCACCTTTGCCGCGGATCGGCCCGGTATTGCAGTACCTCTGGGATCGGTCCACTCCCTTCGGGGAGACCAAAAACAACCCTATCAACTAGTCAAAATCAAGTAGGAGACGATTATGTTAATTGGTTATGTACATTAATGAATCGTGTTAATTTGAATTGCAGTAATTACTTCACACCAGCCAACATCGTATGAGGAAAAAGCCTTGGAACGAGCAGCAGAAGTGAGTCAGTCGAGTCCGGGTTTGATGGGTCGAAGCTGAACAACTGCAACGAGTTAGAGGGAAGGAAGGAAGGAAGGAAGGAAGGAAGGAAGGAAGGAAGGAAGGAGGAAAGAAGGAGAAAGAAGGAGAGTGAGGTGAGTAATATCATTTAATAACTTTAGATTAAAGATTATGTGCGAGCAAAGAAATACGATGGTTGGTGTGGAAGGAAAGAAGTTGATTTTATGAATGGGGGGGGGGTTGCCAGTTAGTGCAATATTAATTGATTTTGTTTGTTTTCTGAGATAGGTTATATAGGGTGAAGTTTTTCTCTATTTATATAAGTGTGGAAACTGGTTTAGATAGCTTAGTGGTTTGTTATGAAAAGGCTGGTAGAGATGGGTTGAATAGTGTTAGACTTGTGTCTGCATTTAGTGGAGAACTGGATTTGGTATTTAAATGGCATCTAATATGACGTAGTCATTGTGCAAATAAACTCTAAATCAACGGGTTTACTATGATCGAGAACCTAACTATAATAGTTACCCATTGTTGGCATGCTCTTCTTTTTTTTACAGAATTACTCACTCTCCCTTGTGAGGGAGGGAGGGAGGGAGGGAGGAGTGTGTGTGTATATCACTCGGAATTCCTTAGTCGGCTCTGACGGCGAAATTATATTCATACATACATCAAGATTAGACGTTTATCTATTTAATTTACCATTGCTGGAATGTACCAATGCGTAATAAAGACGAAATTCGACTTGAGATGGAGGGAGGTGTTGCTTTGGTGTGGTTTTACACGGCAACTCAACGATCGTTTGCCACTTCCACGCTTGCCTGCCAGCCGGCCAGCCACTAGCCTCAAAGTGAATTCCAGTGTCTTGATTAGCTTTACAATCCATCATTTACCTCAATACACACTAACAATGTGTATTTATATACTTCAATCGAGCATTCGATGCACACATTCACCTGTAATATATACGTCAATGAAACCCAGAACCCACCCAAGTTCAAGCGCACCTGCACTCTCACCCCTCTCCATTTGAATGCTAGTTTCCTATTTAGATTTCAAATGCTTCATTCACCCCTCTAAACACCACCGACGTATATTTACATTCTTTATTTAGGCAATGTATGCAGGCACACATTCATTCACGTAAAATAACGAATAAAATTGATATAGAATCTACTATAATTTGCAAAGCGACCAACCACCAAATGTCATTGTGAAAGCTAGTTTCGTAATTAGCTTTGCAATACTTCATTTACCTCCCTAAACACCAACAATGAGCGAGTATTTGTATACTCGGTAAAAGCGATGGATGGATTCCTTACACATTCACATATATTAAGCAATGAATTTGCTATAGTACCTACAGTACTCAGACTTCTCGAATTACTTACATCTTCTTATATCTTAACTTTGTTGTTCATTCAACAACAGAGTCGTTTTCCAGGGAATCCCGTTATGTTAGATGATGCATCGCCTCGCCTCGCCTCGCATGGCATCGAATCGCATGTCATTGCATCGCATCGCATTGAACTGCATGGTATTGAATCACAAGGCATTGAATGGCATGGCATGGCATGGCATGGCATGGCATCACGTCACGTCTCTCGTCTCTCGTCTCTCGTCTCTCGTTCTCTATCGTCTCTAGTCTCTCGTCTCTCTCTCCTCTCGTCTCTCGTCTCTCGTCTCTCGTCTCTCGTCTCTCGTCTCTCGTCTCTCGTCTCTCGTCTCTCGTCTCTCGTCTCTCGTCTCTCGTCTCTCGCCTCTCGCCTCTCGCCTCTCGCCTCTCGCCTCTAGCCTCTAGCCTCTAGCCTCTCGCCACCCAGCCCTGCCTCGCTTCGCCTCGTCTCCGGTTTGTGAAAACGATGTATCAAGCAAAGTGTTAGATGTGAAAAAGTCGTGATATATATACAAAAATGGAATAGTTGGCGCGTAATAGTGCTGTTCGTTTTCTGTTATGGTATCAGAGAGAGAACGTCTCCTATTTATATTTTTTGACGAGCGTTGGCGTAACAGGCCCCTTGCACTTTTAATTCGTTATTGTACTTTTCAAAAGCTGTAGCTACCTTAAGACACATGACAAATGGAGGTTTATGTATTAGAGTTAAGCGCTATACTCCCTGGCCAGGAGCGAATTCGTGAAACGCCACGCGAGTCTGTTTACCACTTTGCCGCCAGTTACATATTCACTACTCATGAATGAAACCATGTAATATCATGAATTTGCATATATATATAAATTCATTGATCAGGTAAGAAATGGTTAAAGCCTTTACTGCATGGCGTTTATATGTATGCTTGAATTCGAATAGTACTCAACGATAATCACATGCCCTTTTGCAATTGAAACTCGCTACGTGGTTTCTAGCCGCAATTGTTGCCTGGTGTTGCAGAGCAACCATGCATCCTATCGCTTCTCGGCCTTTTGGCTAAGATCAAAGTGTAGTATCTGTTCTTATCAGCTTAATATCTGATACGATCCCCATGTGGGATCCTCGATATTAAACTGATTTTTGCAACATGGCGAAGTGCTAGGAGCTTGCTCCACCTTTGCCGCGGATCGGCCCGGTATTGCAGTACCTCTGGGATCGGTCCACTCCCTTCGGGGAGACCAAAAACAACCCTATCAACTAGTCAAAATCAAGTAGGAGACGATTATGTTAATTGGTTATGTACATTAATGAATCGTGTTAATTTGAATTGCAGTAATTACTTCACACCAGCCAACATCGTATGAGGAAAAAGCCTTGGAACGAGCAGCAGAAGTGAGTCAGTCGAGTCCGGGTTTGATGGGTCGAAGCTGAACAACTGCAACGAGTTAGAGGGAAGGAAGGAAGGAAGGAAGGAAGGAAGGAAGGAAGGAAGGAAGGAGAAGAAGGAGAAAGAAGGAGAGTGAGGTGAGTAATATCATTTAATAACTTTAGATTAAAGATTATGTGCGAGCAAAGAAATACGATGGTTGGTGTGGAAGGAAAGAAGTTGATTTTATGAATGGGGGGGGGGTTGCCAGTTAGTGCAATATTAATTGATTTTGTTTGTTTTCTGAGATAGGTTATATAGGGTGAAGTTTTTCTCTATTTATATAAGTGTGGAAACTGGTTTAGATAGCTTAGTGGTTTGTTATGAAAAGGCTGGTAGAGATGGGTTGAATAGTGTTAGACTTGTGTCTGCATTTAGTGGAGAACTGGATTTGGTATTTAAATGGCATCTAATATGACGTAGTCATTGTGCAAATAAACTCTAAATCAACGGGTTTACTATGATCGAGAACCTAACTATAATAGTTACCCATTGTTGGCATGCTCTTCTTTTTTTTACAGAATTACTCACTCTCCCTTGTGAGGGAGGGAGGGAGGGAGGGAGGAGTGTGTGTGTATATCACTCGGAATTCCTTAGTCGGCTCTGACGGCGAAATTATATTCATACATACATCAAGATTAGACGTTTATCTATTTAATTTACCATTGCTGGAATGTACCAATGCGTAATAAAGACGAAATTCGACTTGAGATGGAGGGAGGTGTTGCTTTGGTGTGGTTTTACACGGCAACTCAACGATCGTTTGCCACTTCCACGCTTGCCTGCCAGCCGGCCAGCCACTAGCCTCAAAGTGAATTCCAGTGTCTTGATTAGCTTTACAATCCATCATTTACCTCAATACACACTAACAATGTGTATTTATATACTTCAATCGAGCATTCGATGCACACATTCACCTGTAATATATACGTCAATGAAACCCAGAACCCACCCAAGTTCAAGCGCACCTGCACTCTCACCCCTCTCCATTTGAATGCTAGTTTCCTATTTAGATTTCAAATGCTTCATTCACCCCTCTAAACACCACCGACGTATATTTACATTCTTTATTTAGGCAATGTATGCAGGCACACATTCATTCACGTAAAATAACGAATAAAATTGATATAGAATCTACTATAATTTGCAAAGCGACCAACCACCAAATGTCATTGTGAAAGCTAGTTTCGTAATTAGCTTTGCAATACTTCATTTACCTCCCTAAACACCAACAATGAGCGAGTATTTGTATACTCGGTAAAAGCGATGGATGGATTCCTTACACATTCACATATATTAAGCAATGAATTTGCTATAGTACCTACAGTACTCAGACTTCTCGAATTACTTACATCTTCTTATATCTTAACTTTGTTGTTCATTCAACAACAGAGTCGTTTTCCAGGGAATCCCGTTATGTTAGATGATGCATCGCCTCGCCTCGCCTCGCATGGCATCGAATCGCATGTCATTGCATCGCATCGCATTGAACTGCATGGTATTGAATCACAAGGCATTGAATGGCATGGCATGGCATGGCATGGCATGGCATCACGTCACGTCTCTCGTCTCTCGTCTCTCGTCGTCTCGTCTCTCGTCTCTAGTCTCTAGTCTCTCGTCTCTCGTCTCTCGTCTCTCGTCTCTCGTCTCTCGTCTCTCGTCTCTCGTCTCTCGTCTCTCGTCTCTCGTCTCTCGTCTCTCGTCTCTCGTCTTCGCTCGTCTCTCGCCTCTCGCCTCTCGCCTCTCGCCTCTCGCCTCTAGCTCCTCTAGCCTCTCGCCACCCAGCCCTGCCTCGCTTCGCCTCGTCTCCGGTTTGTGAAAACGATGTATCAAGCAAAGTGTTAGATGTGAAAAAGTCGTGATATATATACAAAAATGGAATAGTTGGCGCGTAATAGTGCTGTTCGTTTTCTGTTATGGTATCAGAGAGAGAACGTCTCCTATTTATATTTTTTGACGAGCGTTGGCGTAACAGGCCCCTTGCACTTTTAATTCGTTATTGTACTTTTCAAAAGCTGTAGCTACCTTAAGACACATGACAAATGGAGGTTTATGTATTAGAGTTAAGCGCTATACTCCCTGGCCAGGAGCGAATTCGTGAAACGCCACGCGAGTCTGTTTACCACTTTGCCGCCAGTTACATATTCACTACTCATGAATGAAACCATGTAATATCATGAATTTGCATATATATATAAATTCATTGATCAGGTAAGAAATGGTTAAAGCCTTTACTGCATGGCGTTTATATGTATGCTTGAATTCGAATAGTACTCAACGATAATCACATGCCCTTTTGCAATTGAAACTCGCTACGTGGTTTCTAGCCGCAATTGTTGCCTGGTGTTGCAGAGCAACCATGCATCCTATCGCTTCTCGGCCTTTTGGCTAAGATCAAAGTGTAGTATCTGTTCTTATCAGCTTAATATCTGATACGATCCCCATGTGGGATCCTCGATATTAAACTGATTTTTGCAACATGGCGAAGTGCTAGGAGCTTGCTCCACCTTTGCCGCGGATCGGCCCGGTATTGCAGTACCTCTGGGATCGGTCCACTCCCTTCGGGGAGACCAAAAACAACCCTATCAACTAGTCAAAATCAAGTAGGAGACGATTATGTTAATTGGTTATGTACATTAATGAATCGTGTTAATTTGAATTGCAGTAATTACTTCACACCAGCCAACATCGTATGAGGAAAAAGCCTTGGAACGAGCAGCAGAAGTGAGTCAGTCGAGTCCGGGTTTGATGGGTCGAAGCTGAACAACTGCAACGAGTTAGAGAAGGAAGGAAGGAAGGAAGGAAGGAAGGAAGGAAGGAAGGAAGGAAGGAAGAAGAAGGAGAAAGAAGGAGAGTGAGGTGAGTAATATCATTTAATAACTTTAGATTAAAGATTATGTGCGAGCAAAGAAATACGATGGTTGGTGTGGAAGGAAAGAAGTTGATTTTATGAATGGGGGGGGGGTTGCCAGTTAGTGCAATATTAATTGATTTTGTTTGTTTTCTGAGATAGGTTATATAGGGTGAAGTTTTTCTCTATTTATATAAGTGTGGAAACTGGTTTAGATAGCTTAGTGGTTTGTTATGAAAAGGCTGGTAGAGATGGGTTGAATAGTGTTAGACTTGTGTCTGCATTTAGTGGAGAACTGGATTTGGTATTTAAATGGCATCTAATATGACGTAGTCATTGTGCAAATAAACTCTAAATCAACGGGTTTACTATGATCGAGAACCTAACTATAATAGTTACCCATTGTTGGCATGCTCTTCTTTTTTTTACAGAATTACTCACTCTCCCTTGTGTGAGGGAGGGAGGGAGGGAGGAGTGTGTGTGTATATCACTCGGAATTCCTTAGTCGGCTCTGACGGCGAAATTATATTCATACATACATCAAGATTAGACGTTTATCTATTTAATTTACCATTGCTGGAATGTACCAATGCGTAATAAAGACGAAATTCGACTTGAGATGGAGGGAGGTGTTGCTTTGGTGTGGTTTTACACGGCAACTCAACGATCGTTTGCCACTTCCACGCTTGCCTGCCAGCCGGCCAGCCACTAGCCTCAAAGTGAATTCCAGTGTCTTGATTAGCTTTACAATCCATCATTTACCTCAATACACACTAACAATGTGTATTTATATACTTCAATCGAGCATTCGATGCACACATTCACCTGTAATATATACGTCAATGAAACCCAGAACCCACCCAAGTTCAAGCGCACCTGCACTCTCACCCCTCTCCATTTGAATGCTAGTTTCCTATTTAGATTTCAAATGCTTCATTCACCCCTCTAAACACCACCGACGTATATTTACATTCTTTATTTAGGCAATGTATGCAGGCACACATTCATTCACGTAAAATAACGAATAAAATTGATATAGAATCTACTATAATTTGCAAAGCGACCAACCACCAAATGTCATTGTGAAAGCTAGTTTCGTAATTAGCTTTGCAATACTTCATTTACCTCCCTAAACACCAACAATGAGCGAGTATTTGTATACTCGGTAAAAGCGATGGATGGATTCCTTACACATTCACATATATTAAGCAATGAATTTGCTATAGTACCTACAGTACTCAGACTTCTCGAATTACTTACATCTTCTTATATCTTAACTTTGTTGTTCATTCAACAACAGAGTCGTTTTCCAGGGAATCCCGTTATGTTAGATGATGCATCGCCTCGCCTCGCCTCGCATGGCATCGAATCGCATGTCATTGCATCGCATCGCATTGAACTGCATGGTATTGAATCACAAGGCATTGAATGGCATGGCATGGCATGGCATGGCATGGCATCACGTCACGTCTCTCGTCTCTCGTCTCTCGTCTCTCGTCTCTAGTCTCGTCTCTAGTCTCGTCTCGTCTCTCGTCTCTCGTCTCTCGTCTCTCGTCTCTCGTCTCTCGTCTCTCGTCTCTCGTCTCTCGTCTCTCGTCTCTCGTCTCTCGTCTCTCGTCTCTCGTCTCTCGTCTCTCGCCTCTCGCCTCTCGCCTCTCGCCTCTCGCCTCTAGCCTCTAGCCTCTAGCCTCTCGCCACCCAGCCCTGCCTCGCTTCGCCTCGTCTCCGGTTTGTGAAAACGATGTATCAAGCAAAGTGTTAGATGTGAAAAAGTCGTGATATATATACAAAAATGGAATAGTTGGCGCGTAATAGTGCTGTTCGTTTTCTGTTATGGTATCAGAGAGAGAACGTCTCCTATTTATATTTTTTGACGAGCGTTGGCGTAACAGGCCCCTTGCACTTTTAATTCGTTATTGTACTTTTCAAAAGCTGTAGCTACCTTAAGACACATGACAAATGGAGGTTTATGTATTAGAGTTAAGCGCTATACTCCCTGGCCAGGAGCGAATTCGTGAAACGCCACGCGAGTCTGTTTACCACTTTGCCGCCAGTTACATATTCACTACTCATGAATGAAACCATGTAATATCATGAATTTGCATATATATATAAATTCATTGATCAGGTAAGAAATGGTTAAAGCCTTTACTGCATGGCGTTTATATGTATGCTTGAATTCGAATAGTACTCAACGATAATCACATGCCCTTTTGCAATTGAAACTCGCTACGTGGTTTCTAGCCGCAATTGTTGCCTGGTGTTGCAGAGCAACCATGCATCCTATCGCTTCTCGGCCTTTTGGCTAAGATCAAAGTGTAGTATCTGTTCTTATCAGCTTAATATCTGATACGATCCCCATGTGGGATCCTCGATATTAAACTGATTTTTGCAACATGGCGAAGTGCTAGGAGCTTGCTCCACCTTTGCCGCGGATCGGCCCGGTATTGCAGTACCTCTGGGATCGGTCCACTCCCTTCGGGGAGACCAAAAACAACCCTATCAACTAGTCAAAATCAAGTAGGAGACGATTATGTTAATTGGTTATGTACATTAATGAATCGTGTTAATTTGAATTGCAGTAATTACTTCACACCAGCCAACATCGTATGAGGAAAAAGCCTTGGAACGAGCAGCAGAAGTGAGTCAGTCGAGTCCGGGTTTGATGGGTCGAAGCTGAACAACTGCAACGAGTTAGAGGGAAGGAAGGAAGGAAGGAAGGAAGGAAGGAAGGAAGGAAGGAAGGAGAAAGAAGGAGAAAGAAGGAGAGTGAGGTGAGTAATATCATTTAATAACTTTAGATTAAAGATTATGTGCGAGCAAAGAAATACGATGGTTGGTGTGGAAGGAAAGAAGTTGATTTTATGAATGGGGGGGGGGTTGCCAGTTAGTGCAATATTAATTGATTTTGTTTGTTTTCTGAGATAGGTTATATAGGGTGAAGTTTTTCTCTATTTATATAAGTGTGGAAACTGGTTTAGATAGCTTAGTGGTTTGTTATGAAAAGGCTGGTAGAGATGGGTTGAATAGTGTTAGACTTGTGTCTGCATTTAGTGGAGAACTGGATTTGGTATTTAAATGGCATCTAATATGACGTAGTCATTGTGCAAATAAACTCTAAATCAACGGGTTTACTATGATCGAGAACCTAACTATAATAGTTACCCATTGTTGGCATGCTCTTCTTTTTTTTACAGAATTACTCACTCTCCCTTGTGAGGGAGGGAGGAGGAGGGAGGGAGGAGTGTGTGTGTATATCACTCGGAATTCCTTAGTCGGCTCTGACGGCGAAATTATATTCATACATACATCAAGATTAGACGTTTATCTATTTAATTTACCATTGCTGGAATGTACCAATGCGTAATAAAGACGAAATTCGACTTGAGATGGAGGGAGGTGTTGCTTTGGTGTGGTTTTACACGGCAACTCAACGATCGTTTGCCACTTCCACGCTTGCCTGCCAGCCGGCCAGCCACTAGCCTCAAAGTGAATTCCAGTGTCTTGATTAGCTTTACAATCCATCATTTACCTCAATACACACTAACAATGTGTATTTATATACTTCAATCGAGCATTCGATGCACACATTCACCTGTAATATATACGTCAATGAAACCCAGAACCCACCCAAGTTCAAGCGCACCTGCACTCTCACCCCTCTCCATTTGAATGCTAGTTTCCTATTTAGATTTCAAATGCTTCATTCACCCCTCTAAACACCACCGACGTATATTTACATTCTTTATTTAGGCAATGTATGCAGGCACACATTCATTCACGTAAAATAACGAATAAAATTGATATAGAATCTACTATAATTTGCAAAGCGACCAACCACCAAATGTCATTGTGAAAGCTAGTTTCGTAATTAGCTTTGCAATACTTCATTTACCTCCCTAAACACCAACAATGAGCGAGTATTTGTATACTCGGTAAAAGCGATGGATGGATTCCTTACACATTCACATATATTAAGCAATGAATTTGCTATAGTACCTACAGTACTCAGACTTCTCGAATTACTTACATCTTCTTATATCTTAACTTTGTTGTTCATTCAACAACAGAGTCGTTTTCCAGGGAATCCCGTTATGTTAGATGATGCATCGCCTCGCCTCGCCTCGCATGGCATCGAATCGCATGTCATTGCATCGCATCGCATTGAACTGCATGGTATTGAATCACAAGGCATTGAATGGCATGGCATGGCATGGCATGGCATGGCATCACGTCACGTCTCTCGTCTCTCGTCTCTCGTCTCTAGTCTCGTCTCTAGTCGTCTCTCGTCTCTCGTCGCTCTCGTCTCTCGTCTCTCGTCTCTCGTCTCTCGTCTCTCGTCTCTCGTCTCTCGTCTCTCGTCTCTCGTCTCTCGTCTCTCGTCTCTCGTCTCTCGTCTCTCTCTCGCCTCTCGCCTCTCGCCTCTCGCCTCTAGCCTCTAGCCTCTAGCCTCTCGCCACCCAGCCCTGCCTCGCTTCGCCTCGTCTCCGGTTTGTGAAAACGATGTATCAAGCAAAGTGTTAGATGTGAAAAAGTCGTGATATATATACAAAAATGGAATAGTTGGCGCGTAATAGTGCTGTTCGTTTTCTGTTATGGTATCAGAGAGAGAACGTCTCCTATTTATATTTTTTGACGAGCGTTGGCGTAACAGGCCCCTTGCACTTTTAATTCGTTATTGTACTTTTCAAAAGCTGTAGCTACCTTAAGACACATGACAAATGGAGGTTTATGTATTAGAGTTAAGCGCTATACTCCCTGGCCAGGAGCGAATTCGTGAAACGCCACGCGAGTCTGTTTACCACTTTGCCGCCAGTTACATATTCACTACTCATGAATGAAACCATGTAATATCATGAATTTGCATATATATATAAATTCATTGATCAGGTAAGAAATGGTTAAAGCCTTTACTGCATGGCGTTTATATGTATGCTTGAATTCGAATAGTACTCAACGATAATCACATGCCCTTTTGCAATTGAAACTCGCTACGTGGTTTCTAGCCGCAATTGTTGCCTGGTGTTGCAGAGCAACCATGCATCCTATCGCTTCTCGGCCTTTTGGCTAAGATCAAAGTGTAGTATCTGTTCTTATCAGCTTAATATCTGATACGATCCCCATGTGGGATCCTCGATATTAAACTGATTTTTGCAACATGGCGAAGTGCTAGGAGCTTGCTCCACCTTTGCCGCGGATCGGCCCGGTATTGCAGTACCTCTGGGATCGGTCCACTCCCTTCGGGGAGACCAAAAACAACCCTATCAACTAGTCAAAATCAAGTAGGAGACGATTATGTTAATTGGTTATGTACATTAATGAATCGTGTTAATTTGAATTGCAGTAATTACTTCACACCAGCCAACATCGTATGAGGAAAAAGCCTTGGAACGAGCAGCAGAAGTGAGTCAGTCGAGTCCGGGTTTGATGGGTCGAAGCTGAACAACTGCAACGAGTTAGAGGGAAGGAAGGAAGGAAGGAAGGAAGGAAGGAAGGAAGGAAGGAAGGAGAAAGAAGGAGAAAGAAGGAGAGTGAGGTGAGTAATATCATTTAATAACTTTAGATTAAAGATTATGTGCGAGCAAAGAAATACGATGGTTGGTGTGGAAGGAAAGAAGTTGATTTTATGAATGGGGGGGGGGTTGCCAGTTAGTGCAATATTAATTGATTTTGTTTGTTTTCTGAGATAGGTTATATAGGGTGAAGTTTTTCTCTATTTATATAAGTGTGGAAACTGGTTTAGATAGCTTAGTGGTTTGTTATGAAAAGGCTGGTAGAGATGGGTTGAATAGTGTTAGACTTGTGTCTGCATTTAGTGGAGAACTGGATTTGGTATTTAAATGGCATCTAATATGACGTAGTCATTGTGCAAATAAACTCTAAATCAACGGGTTTACTATGATCGAGAACCTAACTATAATAGTTACCCATTGTTGGCATGCTCTTCTTTTTTTTACAGAATTACTCACTCTCCCTTGTGAGGGAGGGAGGGAGGGAGGGAGGAGTGTGTGTGTATATCACTCGGAATTCCTTAGTCGGCTCTGACGGCGAAATTATATTCATACATACATCAAGATTAGACGTTTATCTATTTAATTTACCATTGCTGGAATGTACCAATGCGTAATAAAGACGAAATTCGACTTGAGATGGAGGGAGGTGTTGCTTTGGTGTGGTTTTACACGGCAACTCAACGATCGTTTGCCACTTCCACGCTTGCCTGCCAGCCGGCCAGCCACTAGCCTCAAAGTGAATTCCAGTGTCTTGATTAGCTTTACAATCCATCATTTACCTCAATACACACTAACAATGTGTATTTATATACTTCAATCGAGCATTCGATGCACACATTCACCTGTAATATATACGTCAATGAAACCCAGAACCCACCCAAGTTCAAGCGCACCTGCACTCTCACCCCTCTCCATTTGAATGCTAGTTTCCTATTTAGATTTCAAATGCTTCATTCACCCCTCTAAACACCACCGACGTATATTTACATTCTTTATTTAGGCAATGTATGCAGGCACACATTCATTCACGTAAAATAACGAATAAAATTGATATAGAATCTACTATAATTTGCAAAGCGACCAACCACCAAATGTCATTGTGAAAGCTAGTTTCGTAATTAGCTTTGCAATACTTCATTTACCTCCCTAAACACCAACAATGAGCGAGTATTTGTATACTCGGTAAAAGCGATGGATGGATTCCTTACACATTCACATATATTAAGCAATGAATTTGCTATAGTACCTACAGTACTCAGACTTCTCGAATTACTTACATCTTCTTATATCTTAACTTTGTTGTTCATTCAACAACAGAGTCGTTTTCCAGGGAATCCCGTTATGTTAGATGATGCATCGCCTCGCCTCGCCTCGCATGGCATCGAATCGCATGTCATTGCATCGCATCGCATTGAACTGCATGGTATTGAATCACAAGGCATTGAATGGCATGGCATGGCATGGCATGGCATGGCATCACGTCACGTCTCTCGTCTCTCGTCTCTCGTCTCTCGTCTCTAGTCTCTCTAGTCTCTAGTCTCTCGTCTCTCGTCTCTCGTCTCTCGTCTCTCGTCTCTCGTCTCTCGTCTCTCGTCTCGTCTCTCGTCTCTCGTCTCTCGTCTCTCGTCTCTCGTCTCTCGTCTCTCGCCTCTCGCCTCTCGCCTCTCGCCTCTCGCCTCTAGCCTCTAGCCTCTAGCCTCTCGCCACCCAGCCCTGCCTCGCTTCGCCTCGTCTCCGGTTTGTGAAAACGATGTATCAAGCAAAGTGTTAGATGTGAAAAAGTCGTGATATATATACAAAAATGGAATAGTTGGCGCGTAATAGTGCTGTTCGTTTTCTGTTATGGTATCAGAGAGAGAACGTCTCCTATTTATATTTTTTGACGAGCGTTGGCGTAACAGGCCCCTTGCACTTTTAATTCGTTATTGTACTTTTCAAAAGCTGTAGCTACCTTAAGACACATGACAAATGGAGGTTTATGTATTAGAGTTAAGCGCTATACTCCCTGGCCAGGAGCGAATTCGTGAAACGCCACGCGAGTCTGTTTACCACTTTGCCGCCAGTTACATATTCACTACTCATGAATGAAACCATGTAATATCATGAATTTGCATATATATATAAATTCATTGATCAGGTAAGAAATGGTTAAAGCCTTTACTGCATGGCGTTTATATGTATGCTTGAATTCGAATAGTACTCAACGATAATCACATGCCCTTTTGCAATTGAAACTCGCTACGTGGTTTCTAGCCGCAATTGTTGCCTGGTGTTGCAGAGCAACCATGCATCCTATCGCTTCTCGGCCTTTTGGCTAAGATCAAAGTGTAGTATCTGTTCTTATCAGCTTAATATCTGATACGATCCCCATGTGGGATCCTCGATATTAAACTGATTTTTGCAACATGGCGAAGTGCTAGGAGCTTGCTCCACCTTTGCCGCGGATCGGCCCGGTATTGCAGTACCTCTGGGATCGGTCCACTCCCTTCGGGGAGACCAAAAACAACCCTATCAACTAGTCAAAATCAAGTAGGAGACGATTATGTTAATTGGTTATGTACATTAATGAATCGTGTTAATTTGAATTGCAGTAATTACTTCACACCAGCCAACATCGTATGAGGAAAAAGCCTTGGAACGAGCAGCAGAAGTGAGTCAGTCGAGTCCGGGTTTGATGGGTCGAAGCTGAACAACTGCAACGAGTTAGAGGGAAGGAAGGAAGGAAGGAAGGAAGGAAGGAAGGAAGGAAGGA
The DNA here is from genome assembly GCF_040958095.1 of Procambarus clarkii. NCBI lineage: Eukaryota > Metazoa > Arthropoda > Malacostraca > Decapoda > Cambaridae > Procambarus > Procambarus clarkii. The sequence continues at coordinate 2,718 of NW_027190438.1, read as the reverse complement.
AGGAGAAGAAGGAGAAAGAAGGAGAGTGAGGTGAGTAATATCATTTAATAACTTTAGATTAAAGATTATGTGCGAGCAAAGAAATACGATGGTTGGTGTGGAAGGAAAGAAGTTGATTTTATGAATGGGGGGGGGGTTGCCAGTTAGTGCAATATTAATTGATTTTGTTTGTTTTCTGAGATAGGTTATATAGGGTGAAGTTTTTCTCTATTTATATAAGTGTGGAAACTGGTTTAGATAGCTTAGTGGTTTGTTATGAAAAGGCTGGTAGAGATGGGTTGAATAGTGTTAGACTTGTGTCTGCATTTAGTGGAGAACTGGATTTGGTATTTAAATGGCATCTAATATGACGTAGTCATTGTGCAAATAAACTCTAAATCAACGGGTTTACTATGATCGAGAACCTAACTATAATAGTTACCCATTGTTGGCATGCTCTTCTTTTTTTTACAGAATTACTCACTCTCCCTTGTGAGGGAGGGAGGGAGGGAGGGAGGAGTGTGTGTGTATATCACTCGGAATTCCTTAGTCGGCTCTGACGGCGAAATTATATTCATACATACATCAAGATTAGACGTTTATCTATTTAATTTACCATTGCTGGAATGTACCAATGCGTAATAAAGACGAAATTCGACTTGAGATGGAGGGAGGTGTTGCTTTGGTGTGGTTTTACACGGCAACTCAACGATCGTTTGCCACTTCCACGCTTGCCTGCCAGCCGGCCAGCCACTAGCCTCAAAGTGAATTCCAGTGTCTTGATTAGCTTTACAATCCATCATTTACCTCAATACACACTAACAATGTGTATTTATATACTTCAATCGAGCATTCGATGCACACATTCACCTGTAATATATACGTCAATGAAACCCAGAACCCACCCAAGTTCAAGCGCACCTGCACTCTCACCCCTCTCCATTTGAATGCTAGTTTCCTATTTAGATTTCAAATGCTTCATTCACCCCTCTAAACACCACCGACGTATATTTACATTCTTTATTTAGGCAATGTATGCAGGCACACATTCATTCACGTAAAATAACGAATAAAATTGATATAGAATCTACTATAATTTGCAAAGCGACCAACCACCAAATGTCATTGTGAAAGCTAGTTTCGTAATTAGCTTTGCAATACTTCATTTACCTCCCTAAACACCAACAATGAGCGAGTATTTGTATACTCGGTAAAAGCGATGGATGGATTCCTTACACATTCACATATATTAAGCAATGAATTTGCTATAGTACCTACAGTACTCAGACTTCTCGAATTACTTACATCTTCTTATATCTTAACTTTGTTGTTCATTCAACAACAGAGTCGTTTTCCAGGGAATCGTTATGTTAGATGATGCATCGCCTCGCCTCGCCTCGCATGGCATCGAATCGCATGTCATTGCATCGCATCGCATTGAACTGCATGGTATTGAATCACAAGGCATTGAATGGCATGGCATGCATGGCATGGCATGGCATCACGTCACGTCTCTCGTCTCTCGTCTCTCGTCTCTCGTCTCTAGTCTCTCTCTCGTCTCTCGTCTCTCGTCTCTCGTCTCTCGTCTCTCGTCTCTCTCTCGTCTCTCGTCTCTCGTCTCTCGTCTCTCGTCTCTCGTCTCTCGTCTCTCGTCTCTCGTCTCTCGTCTCTCGCCTCTCGCCTCTCGCCTCTCGCCTCTCGCCTCTCGCCTCTAGCCTCTAGCCTCTCGCCACCCAGCCCTGCCTCGCTTCGCCTCGTCTCCGGTTTGTGAAAACGATGTATCAAGCAAAGTGTTAGATGTGAAAAAGTCGTGATATATATACAAAAATGGAATAGTTGGCGCGTAATAGTGCTGTTCGTTTTCTGTTATGGTATCAGAGAGAGAACGTCTCCTATTTATATTTTTTGACGAGCGTTGGCGTAACAGGCCCCTTGCACTTTTAATTCGTTATTGTACTTTTCAAAAGCTGTAGCTACCTTAAGACACATGACAAATGGAGGTTTATGTATTAGAGTTAAGCGCTATACTCCCTGGCCAGGAGCGAATTCGTGAAACGCCACGCGAGTCTGTTTACCACTTTGCCGCCAGTTACATATTCACTACTCATGAATGAAACCATGTAATATCATGAATTTGCATATATATATAAATTCATTGATCAGGTAAGAAATGGTTAAAGCCTTTACTGCATGGCGTTTTATATGTATGCTTGAATTCGAATAGTACTCAACGATAATCACATGCCCTTTTGCAATTGAAACTCGCTACGTGGTTTCTAGCCGCAATTGTTGCCTGGTGTTGCAGAGCAACCATGCATCCTATCGCTTCTCGGCCTTTTGGCTAAGATCAAAGTGTAGTATCTGTTCTTATCAGCTTAATATCTGATACGATCCCCATGTGGGATCCTCGATATTAAACTGATTTTTGCAACATGGCGAAGTGCTAGGAGCTTGCTCCACCTTTGCCGCGGATCGGCCCGGTATTGCAGTACCTCTGGGATCGGTCCACTCCCTTCGGGGAGACCAAAAACAACCCTATCAACTAGTCAAAATCAAGTAGGAGACGATTATGTTAATTGGTTATGTACATTAATGAATCGTGTTAATTTGAATTGCAGTAATTACTTCACACCAGCCAACATCGTATGAGGAAAAAGCCTTGGAACGAGCAGCAGAAGTGAGTCAGTCGAGTCCGGGTTTGATGGGTCGAAGCTGAACAACTGCAACGAGTTAGAGGGA
>NW_027190437.1:0-35000 GCF_040958095.1 Procambarus clarkii | reverse complement strand
GAATTAAGCAACACTTACCATACTCTTTTTATATTCACTGTTAACTTTTAGCTCATGTGACAGACTTTCCACCTGCTCAACAGTTTCAAGTGGGGATGGAAGAATGTCTTCCAGGATTGGTATATCTCCATGTGTTTTTGACATATGGGTTTCCGTCATTTTGACAATATTCAGGATATCCCCTGATAAAAATGTCAATTTTGATAATTCCTTCATTATGTATTCCATTTTTTCTGTTACTGCAAAAAAAAAAAAGGCTTACTAGAACAAGCATTTAGTGTTGCACATATATGATATATGTATTGATCCTTAGTGGATCCTATTTTAGTGACAGACACATTGGTGTCAGGTCACTGTCAAATGGGCTACTGTCATGTAGCCTTCAATTATGTAACCTCTCCCATTCTATGATAGGGGTGACACAGGGCAGCATCCTTAGACCCCCTCCTATTTGTTATATACATCAATGATCTGCTTTATGTCTCTAACATGATTAAACCTGTATTGTTTGATGATACTACCATCATCTACTTAGTTGCTTTACAAGAATGTAAAATTTCAAGTCTGTACTCTCCCTCAATGTATTTTCTTGTATGTATAACAAAAAATAATCAACACATAATAAATCGGTACTTACTAGATTTTTCGAAAGGAGAGCTTTCAGTTCTGTCTTGTCTTGGAGTTTGAGGGGAAGGTTTTGTACTCGGCCTGTAGATAGACTTGTTGGTCCCACAAGATTCTGTCAGGGGTGGAAGCGTATTAGCATTGTATAGAAAATATTTACAAAATAGTTTTAAATACATAAAACTACAAATAGAAATTATTGAATTATTACATTAGCTTATAGCTTTTATGAATGCATTAAAAAATTTTGTTTCACACAATGGAGCGACACCATTTAAAGTGTTTCCATCACCCTGAAGGCTGGTAAAAATATATTACATTAAAATCATACACAAGTACGTTACTATCTGTGTATGTAAATGTTTCTCCAGTTACTTAAAGCTTACCAGTTCTGTCTTGTCTAGGAGTTTGAGGGGAAGGTATTTTACTGGGCCTGCAGATAGACTTGCTGGTCCCACATGATTCTGTCAGGGGTGGAAGCGTATTAGCATTGTATAGAAAATATTTACAAAATAGTTTTAAATACAAAATAGTTCTGTCCAGTTCTGTCTTGTTCTGTTAAAAAGAAAACCATCATTCAAAAAGAAATAAAATGTTTTCAATTAAATTAAATTACCTGATTCCTGTATCATATTATTTTGATGTTCATCTAGAGTCAGCTTACACTCGGCAGTCTTTCGGGGCATGGAAACAGTTACTTTTCTTGGTGGTGAATCTTCACTGTCTGAAACAAAAACGTTTAATGCATTCAGAAAAACTATTAACATATATCTATATATATATTTTAATATATTACCTAGCAAAATATATTACCTAGTAAATAAGATTATTTGTTCCATTAAGCCAATCATGTTTCATTTTTTTAACAATTATTTTGAATAACTCTAAACATTCATTCCTACATACCTCTATCCACATCATTTGGTATTCTTCTGTATTTTACTGCCCTATGGTGATAACTTGTGTCTGTGTCACTTTCCATATTTGACGTTTCTTCTGCCTTTTTAAGGTGTTTTAGGGCAAGTTCCCAAGTACCTATAATAAAAATTAGAGTATATATAATTCATTATTACGAAACTTTGTATAACATCAAAACATTGAGAAATTTTTGATTTAACCATATGAATCAATGCTTGTATTTAATTACTATCAATGGAATAAATCTTGCTGATGTTGAAACGTCTCCATTTCGATGGGTCTGGTATTTCTCCTCTTTTGGCTTTCGATGATTGGTTTTCACGTGGCCAATAGCCCACGTTTGATCCCTGGAAAGGGGACATATATTTGTAAATATATGTATATGTAAATGTATGTCTCATAAATCGAGGCCCCACTGTATTTCATATATTATATACATATATATCTCTAAATCTATCAACATATATCATATACACATATTTTAAATACTAATGTTTTAATTTTGCAAATAAACAATATATATATATATTGACTTACATCAGATGCACTAAACATCCATTTGATATGGATGATTGACAATTCTCCTTCTTCATCTTCCACAACGATGTATTTATTTTCAGATTCAGCCATCTACAAATTTAAACTGATTAGGGACATTTTCTGCAGCACATTATCAGTGTCTAAGAAAATAAGCAGTCACTAATTTTATATAGTACTAAACAACAATGTTAACCTTAATTCTAATATGTTATGATGGTGAACAATACTTTTTACTAAAGTTAAAAATTTTGCAATGTAAGCAAAGAGTATTCCTACAGCTTGCACAAGAATCAAAAACAATCACAAGAAACTTACTAGTCATAAATCATGTAGTATTGACAAGAAGATATAAGTACTTTCTGTTTTCTTGATTAACATTCCTCTGGTTGATGTGTTAATCCTATACACTTTTTTTAAAAAGTCCTTACGTGGATTAACATTGAAGGCCCCAAATATTCTTGAATCACAAGGACTAGTAAATATTGGGCTTTGAAAAGGATATACCCTAACAATGAAGTAATTTTCTTCACTTCTTCGGCTGTGTACAGTCCTTAACACTTCACAGCAATTATATCCAGGTAACGAATATACATTGTTAGGAAATTTATGAGAAATTTTATTATCTGGAGATGTTTTATAAATCATGGTATTTTCAGCCTCCTTTATTCTTTTTGTAATTTGGACAATTGGATTTTTACTTGATCTGACCATCTTTTTCAGCTGATGCAAATAATTTTCAAATGGAAAAGCTGAACAACTGTCAAGAGTACCATGTTCCTCAGCATCTGCTGTTAGGTGAATCAAACTGTGAACATTGTAGACTAGAAAATCTTTCCCATACAGATCACCACACCTTGATACAAAATTCAGCAAAAGGTCATGAGCATATTTGCCGTATTTTAAGGACATACATGTGGGCGAAACAAGAAAACTTATACCAACACTGAGAGTAAGGAAATGATCATACATCTCTTGGGGTAGAATACCTTTCAATACAAGCTTTCCTGTGTAGAGAAGAAACTGTCTGTATTCAGTTGCCTTCCATCTGTCAATTTCTTCCAAACCTCGTGGTTTACGTGCAAAAATATTGGGCACAAAATCTTTTATGCTCACCAATCTAGCACTAATTTCAGAAATCTGGCGGCTACATAATTTAAATGTGTTTTTCCGTATCCAGGTGACAAGAAGTCGCTTCATAACACCAAGGCACACCTGGTGCATATAGTCAATGGGAAACGCTGCAATTAAGTCTATGTTCAAGTCACAGAATGGTGATTTACCATGATGATGTTGCGAGTTAGATTGATTACGGAAGCGTGTGTCTGTTCTAATGGTTAAATTTGTTACTTCTGGATATGTCATTTTCCCCATCCAAGTACCTTTCTGTTCACATTTGTCACAGCCATAATAACCTGAAAACAGTTTTATGGACTTCACCATAGCCTTAGCAGGTGCATCACAAATTACACATTGTAATTTTATGTTGATAGTTCTGTTACCATACTGAATCCCATGCAACAAAAGGTCATCCATATCAGATATAAAATCATATAAGAAATTTAAATCACTTGGCTTAGAACGTCCATACATGAGGACAACTGGAAAGACTTTCAAAGGTGTAATATTCATTACTGCACAGAGAACTGGCCACAAAGCATCATTTTTGCTTCTAAATATAGGAAGGCCATCAATGTTACATGACAATAATAATTGTCTCAGTCCTTTTATAGTTGCTTTTGGATATCTACTTATGTTTTTTAACAGTTCCTCTTTTAACCCAAAGTAGACATATTTCATTCCAGATTTTTGCTGAGTTTCTATGTACCTTTCAGAACTGATTAGTGTCCGAGCTGTTTTTGGTAAGTAGTCAATTCCCATTTGCCTCAAAATTTTTAATAATTCATCAACAGCATTGTGTGTAACACCATTCTTGTTTACCCACTGAATTAATAAATTCTGTGGGTAAACAAGTGAATGATGATTATCATGGTCATCATTCTCCTCCTCACTTTGAGAATTAGATAATACATCATGAATATCAGTAAGATTCATGTGTAAATCATCAATTTCAGAGCCTAATCCATACTCTTGATTTGACTCAGCTTCAAAAGAACTAATGTCATTGTCTGACGACTCAATCTCTGAACTTGATGCTGCCTCAGTAAGATTAATGGGTTCACTAGTGTGTACAGCTGTATTTGGATGCATTTTGTGTATACGTTTTAGCCTTCTTGATACTTGCATCCATCTGTTGTTGTATTGGAGTCGCTTTTTTCGCTTATACTCGTACATTCTGTTAAAGAGTGTCAAATTTCTACATTAGACTACCATATTACCTATATTATTGTTAATAATGTATTGACAGATGCAATATGTATTAAAATTCTAAAAATAAGTCATTCATTATATACAATGTGTGATAATTAAAGCTGGTGCATATAACATCCTTGTCAGGCACATGCAAAAGTGAACACTTCCAGAATTGGAGACATGCAGAAATGTAACATATGGAAATAGAGGCATGCCAAAACAAAGACATGCATAAATTCAAATTCTTATCGAAATAATTTCTAGTGATTATTATATAAATTATTCCATCAGTACTAGATCAAATATTCAATACCATCCTCCCATTGGAAAGAGTAATCATGTCCTGTTGGACATTAATTATATGTTGAGATATAATCTAAAAGAAAATAGGGACATTGAAATTGTTGTTAAACTCTATTTCAATAAAGGACACTATAGGGAACCTATAACCCTGTATTACAAGTGTAAGTGATAATTTTGGAAAATTTAATTAAAGCTAATTGTGTAGGACACCTGGAGATATGGTGCCCATATCTAAAGAATCACATCAACTGGTAAAGGTATAGACTTGCCAATAAGTGGCTCCCAGGTTAGAGCTGATGGCTGTGCATGAATGGCTAATGGCTGTTAGTTATGGAGCTAGGTTAGACTATGTATGTTTAAATCTCTGATTTAAACAGAGCCAGTGTTCAGTCAAATAACTGAATTTATCAAATCTTATCCTTGTATAATATACAAGCTGATGTGAGATCCCTGTCTACAGGTGGACTGGAACTATTATCCAGTAGGCAGTCTACTGTATTTTATCAAACCGTTATTAGTATAATAGATCTCGTAATAATTTTGCAAAAATAATGGCATTTACTATTTTTAAAAGATTATTAGCAAATTTACAGAAATGGTGCATTCGGAAGACAAAACCAATTTTTCACTTTTGACAATTGAGCACCTGCTACATCCAGATTCTAGGGAGGAAAGGAAGGACGATCTTACTGGATCCCATAGCCTCTCCGAGGCACAAACCAGGCTTTTACATAACCCCCCCCCCCCTGCACCCGAGCTTTTTAAAATAGTAAATGCCACTATTTTTGCAAAATTATTACGAGATCTATTATTCTAATAAGAGTTTGATAAAATACAAACCCTGGGGCCATAGAACGGCTATTTAATCCCCTTGAACGGACCTGTGCATGGGCCACTGAGGCATCGAAAAAAAACAGACCGGCTTGGGAAAAAAGCAAAATTGCCGGTCTATGGCCCAGCTGATGGCTGTGCATGAATGGCTAATGGCTGTTAGTTATGGAGCTAGGTTAGACTATGTATGTTTAAATCTCTGATTTAAACAGAGCCAGTGTTCAGTCAAATAACTGAATTTATCAAATCTTATCCTTGTATAATATACAAGCTGATGTGAGATCCCTGTCTACAGGTGGACTGGAACTATTATCCAGTAGGCAGTCTACTGTATTTTATCAAACCGTTATTAGTATAATAGATCTCGTAATAATTTTGCAAAAATAATGGCATTTACTATTTTTAAAAGATTATTAGCAAATTTACAGAAATGGTGCATTCGGAAGACAAAACCAATTTTTCACTTTTGACAATTGAGCACCTGCTACATCCAGATTCTAGGGAGGAAAGGAAGGACGATCTTACTGGATCCCATAGCCTCTCCGAGGCACAAACCAGGCTTTTACATAACCACCCCCCCCCCCCCTGCACCCGAGCTTTTTAAAATAGTAAATGCCACTATTTTTGCAAAATTATTACGAGATCTATTATTCTAATAAGAGTTTGATAAAATACAAACCCTGGGGCCATAGAACGGCTATTTAATCCCCTTGAACGGACCTGTGCATGGGCCACTGAGGCATCGAAAAAAAACAGACCGGCTTGGGAAAAAAGCAAAATTGCCGGTCTATGGCCCAGCTGATGGCTGTGCATGAATGGTTAATGGCTAATGGCTGTTAGTTATGGAGCTAGGTTAGACTATGTATGTTTAAATCTCTGATTTAAACAGAGCCAGTGTTCAGTCAAATAACTGAATTTATCAAATCTTATCCTTGTATAATATACAAGCTGATGTGAGATCCCTGTCTACAGGTGGACTGGAACTATTATCCAGTAGGCAGTCTACTGTATTTTATCAAACCGTTATTAGTATAATAGATCTCGTAATAATTTTGCAAAAATAATGGCATTTACTATTTTTAAAAGATTATTAGCAAATTTACACAAATGGTGCATTCGGAAGACAAAACCAATTTTTCACTTTTGACAATTGAGCACCTGCTACATCCAGATTCTAGGGAGGAAAGGAAGGACGATCTTACTGGATCCCATAGCCTCTCCGAGGCACAAACCTGGCTTTTACATAACCCCCCCCCCCCCTGCACCCGAGCTTTTTAAAATAGTAAATGCCACTATTTTTGCAAAATTATTACGAGATCTATTATTCTAATAAGAGTTTGATAAAATACAAACCCTGGGGCCATAGAACGGCTATTTAATCCCCTTGAACGGACCTGTGCATGGGCCACTGAGGCATCGAAAAAAAACAGACCGGCTTGGGAAAAAAGCAAAATTGCCGGTCTATGGCCCAGCTGATGGCTGTGCATGAATGGCTAATGGCTGTTAGTTATGGAGCTAGGTTAGACTATGTATGTTTAAATCTCTGATTTAAACAGAGCCAGTGTTCAGTCAAATAACTGAATTTATCAAATCTTATCCTTGTATAATATACAAGCTGATGTGAGATCCCTGTCTACAGGTGGACTGGAACTATTATCCAGTAGGCAGTCTACTGTATTTTATCAAACCGTTATTAGTATAATAGATCTCGTAATAATTTTGCAAAAATAATGGCATTTACTATTTTTAAAAGATTATTAGCAAATTTACACAAATGGTGCATTCGGAAGACAAAACCAATTTTTCACTTTTGACAATTGAGCACCTGCTACATCCAGATTCTAGGGAGGAAAGGAAGGACGATCTTACTGGATCCCATAGCCTCTCCGAGGCACAAACCAGGCTTTTACATAACCCCCCCCCCCCCCCTGCACCCGAGCTTTTTAAAATAGTAAATGCCACTATTTTTGCAAAATTATTACGAGATCTATTATTCTAATAAGAGTTTGATGAAATACAAACCCTGGGGCCATAGAACGGCTATTTAATCCCCTTGAACGGACCTGTGCATGGGCCACTGAGGCATCGAAAAAAAACAGACCGGCTTGGGAAAAAAGCAAAATTGCCGGTCTATGGCCCAGCTGATGGCTGTGCATGAATGGTTAATGGCTAATGGCTGTTAGTTATGGAGCTAGGTTAGACTATGTATGTTTAAATCTCTGATTTAAACAGAGCCAGTGTTCAGTCAAATAACTGAATTTATCAAATCTTATCCTTGTATAATATACAAGCTGATGTGAGATCCCTGTCTACAGGTGGACTGGAACTATTATCCAGTAGGCAGTCTACTGTATTTTATCAAACCGTTATTAGTATAATAGATCTCGTAATAATTTTGCAAAAATAATGGCATTTACTATTTTTAAAAGATTATTAGCAAATTTACAGAAATGGTGCATTCGGAAGACAAAACCAATTTTTCACTTTTGACAATTGAGCACCTGCTACATCCAGATTCTAGGGAGGAAAGGAAGGACGATCTTACTGGATCCCATAGCCTCTCCGAGGCACAAACCAGGCTTTTACATAACCCCCCCCCCCTGCACCCGAGCTTTTTAAAATAGTAAATGCCACTATTTTTGCAAAATTATTACGAGATCTATTATTCTAATAAGAGTTTGATAAAATACAAACCCTGGGGCCATAGAACGGCTATTTAATCCCCTTGAACGGACCTGTGCATGGGCCACTGAGGCATCGAAAAAAAACTGACCGGCTTGGGATAAAAAGCAAAATAGCCGGTCTATGGCCCGGCTGATGGCTGTGCATGGATGGCTAATGGCTGTTAGTTATGGAGCTAGGTTAGACTATGTATGTTTAAATCTCTGATTTAAACAGAGCCGGCTAATGGCTGTTTGTTATGGAGCTAGGTTAGACTATAGGCTAGGCTAGGTTAGAGCCAGTGTTCAGTCAAATAACTGAATTTATCAAATCTTATCCTTGTATAATATACAAGCTGATGTGAGATCCCTGTCTACAGGTGGACTGGAACTTCTATCAACTAATCCATACATCAAACCTGTCCCTTACAGCCCACAATCTATCATTAGGAAAACCATGTGAGAAATCTTTAAGGAATTCTGATAAAGAAAGAGATCTAGGAGTGATTCTAAATAGAAAACTATCACCTGAGGACCACATAAAGAACATTGTGTGAGGAGCCTATGCCATGCATTCCAAGTTCAACAGCATGTTGTGGGGTGCCGATATTGTGTGCCATCACATGTAAACCAATCAAGCCCACAAATACGTCAACATGGACCAGCATTACACCGTCTAACATACTCTGTCAGATGTAACAACTAAATTTGTGAATTCAAGACCTAATCTATTGCATAACACAGTGTTAGTACGAGAAAAACATTACTTACATTCGAAGCCGTGTTTTAAAATGGCGCGGACCTTGGTCTACTGACGCTCCACACTGTGTGTTCGTTTGCGTATGATGAACGTGTGACAATTTACTACAACAATTATTTAATTATTCTTATTCTTTATTTTACTATTTTTAGGGTACATGAAATTTCCAAATTATTTGCACACAATAATATAATTGCATTGTCATAACCTTTATATATTACGGAAAATACGATGACATGAACGAAGTCAAAGTGAAGTTGAAGTCAAAGTCATTCGCCGAACGTATTAGTCATTTTTTTTCTCCCAAACGATAAGGGATAACAAATCCACAGAGCATATAAGTCTAGAGTAAAGTCAATTTTATTCAGGAAAGTACATACATAGTTGATTTACAAACATAATGTTGGATTTATAGATAGAGCTAGTGCATACAATACCTAAAGCCAATATAGTAGGCATATAGCATTTCAGGCAACCGGGCAGTATATATGGACCCCTTACTCAAATCTCTGAATATGTTAGATATTAAGTCCCTGCACATACTCTCATGTGTATTTTATATATATAAAACGCTGCACTGTAATGTCAATCCTGACCTTAAAAGCTTCGTAGAAGGTTGTAACAGATCCCATGAGCACCACACCAGAAACAAATACCTATTTGATATTCCAAGAGTACGACTTAGTCAAACTAGAAATGCTTTACAAATCAAGAGACCTCGAATGTGGAATGACCTTCCCAATTATGTTAAAAACTGTACCTCTCCCAACCAGTTTAAGATAAATAAAGATAAATTTATAAGTTAAGAAAAATTCCACAAATCAACAACCCTGTTACTGACCCTGTATTTACCCAAGTCTTTCCTAAATCTAAACTTATCCAATTTATACCCATTGTTTCGTGTTCTATCTTGTGTTGACAATTTTAATACCCTATTAATATCCCCTTTGTTATATCTATTCAGGAAATTGTGGTTGATCTCGAACCCATTGATAATGTGACGACTTATACAGAATTTTGTAACTATATCATCAAGATTGTAACCAGCTTAGCTAAATGTAGTGTGGGGTTCAGTCCCTAAGCCCATATATGTGCCTCTCTAACCATTTAGGTTACAGGGCAAAAACATAAAAACAAAGGTAACTGCAGAAGGCCTATTGGCCCATACCAGGCAGCTCCTATCTATAACAGATAAACACTAAGTACTACCTAATTAACTCAATGTAACCTACCAACCTAACCCCCAAAATGTCAATCCATATCTTTTATTTTAAACAATGCTGTTTTGTTGACCAAATTGTATTTTTACTCTTTTTCTGTCATGTTTCTCCCACCCCTGTTTTTTCCCTTTTTTCTTATTTTTTCTCAACATAATTCATACTTTAATTATGCGGATCAGGACATCACCTGATCAAACACATCAAACATCGTTTGACCACCATCAAACACACACATTTCGTGTGTGTTTGACGCTCACTGATATGTACCAGCGTTGTTTTATATATGGTGCTATTCTATCTTACGCTTTGTTGCTCTTTTTTACCTACGGGCTCATAGAACATTCTATTGCGAAAACATTGGCACAAAAATGAATGACGTACATACAATAATAATGTCAGGACAGTGATATAATTATAAACTTTCAAAGCACTGTATCGCCCATGTGTCGTCTTGTCACCAATACTGGGTAACAGTTCCGCCACTTCCCACACTCTTGCGGGTGGGCAGCGACCATTATTCTACGTTTATATTCATATCACCGTGTTGGGAATTTCATTGCGAGTACATTGATACCAAAATTAACGCTGTAGGACAAGTGTGGAAGTGATAACAATCCCAAGAGTAAAAACATTTTGTTGCTCTTGGGCACTCACGGCGAGTCATCTACGTAGGTATTTATTGGGTGCTGGTATTCATATAACTTTTGGTGACCGTTTTTGCTGATTTTCTTCTAGAGAATGTTATTGCGAACACGTTGGTACCAAAATGAAATACATAGCTCGAGAACTAAGGTCAGGAGAGTAAAAAGAGTATACACATTTTTGTTTTGACGCTTAATTAAGGTTATTGTGAGTACTCATCGCCTGCCTAGAAACTGGAACTAGTAATTCCATCTATCATACATATCATACAAGAGGAGCCACACATCTATGGATCATCCAATAAAATCAGCAGACTTCTAGATGTTACTACTGCTCGGCTTAGACTCGGTTACAAGTATCTCTGGGAATTCTCATTATCTGCTGATGTAGACCTGACCAAATGTAAACTGTGTCAACAAAATTATTCGCACACCCTCCGTCACTATGTGATGGAGTGCGAAAAGATACATGAATTTAGAGACAATTCTATAACCAATGTTCCAGCGATGTGTCAATATTTCATTCAAAATGATCTGCTACCAGAAATTTTAGCCAAATATCCCCAGTTTGCTAACTGTAGATAACAACTAAGTGATTGTAACCTATCCACCGCTGCCCACTGGATGGGGGACGGTGTGCAGGACAAACATATAAATTTTGATACTAGCTCTCCACATATGTCAGTTGCTTAATTTAGAACCTGTACTTGAGGTCGATCTCGAACCCATTGTTGATGTGATGACTTATATTGAATTTTGTAACTAGCTCATCAAGATTGTAACTTGCTTAGCTAAATGAATTGTGGGGTTCAGTCCCTGAGCCCATTATGTGCCTCTGTAACCCTTTCCACAACCGCCCACAAGATGGGTATGGGGTGCATAATGGGGTGGGGTGTCTTGGCCAAACGTGCCACATCAAAACCACAAGTTGACATTGAATGTGAATTAACAATGAGACAAGTAAGATTTATACTAATACATTTATACTAACTCTGTTGAGCGTTGACCATTTATACATCAAATCTGTTGATGTGAGCACTTTAGTTTAGTCTGCCGTTTAAAGAAAAAAAGAGCATATCAATGGTATATCACAGAAAACGAATTTATCATAAACTCATGTATTTGTCTTATCATATTGAACTGCATTCATATTTTTAATATATAACAATATGAATATACAAATTTCTGTAAATCCCCTACCTTGTTGGAATCTGTGGAAATGAATGAGCAAATGTGCTGGCTGAAGGCGCTGAAGGAAACCACATTGGTTTCATTTTGGATACAAATGTCCATGGAAATTCAAAATGGAAACTAATTATATAGTTGAACCTGCAGAGACGAGTTTAAGAATCTGTGTTGAGAGTGATGGACACAGCCTTCACAATTATACTTCAGAGAATGTAAACATCTAAGAGTCATTAGAAATATGTGTAGAATAATAAACCCTACATTGTTTGAGTTAGGGAAAACACCATTTGTGATATATAGATACTATAGCTGTTCCTAAAGATTCACCCTTTTTTGCACCAGCAAGATAACATATAAGATTTTAAGAGTTGACGAATGTTAATATTCTTGTTTGATAAACTGTGAACTTGAGACATAGTTAATAAGAACATATTAACACAACAAAATGTTTTCAGAATCCTTAACACCACTTTCAAACAACTTATATAATTTATATAAATTATTTTAGAGAATAATACATAAATTATATATTTAAACATGATATAGTGTTTAGTGGAATGTATAAGGAGTCAAATTGTGTTAAAAAGAGCAATTTTTAGAAAATTTGGAAAAATACTTTTTTCTGTTCAAATTATAACTAAATGGATTATAAAGGTTTCACTCAGCCAATATATATCATTCACAATTTATTAATGAATTTTACAAAAAAACACCATAAATTTTATATTTAAACATGTAAAAACTATTTGTTTTACATTTGGAAGAAAATAATTGTAGAAAAACAATTTATAATTAAACCTTTGTGTTTGGATTTTTTGAGTAAAAGTTTCTCAAAGGCTTTCCTGCACCATTCTCAATGCAAATCATTCCCACACCTATGGCAAGAGATAGGCGAACGTTGTGTAGATGATTTGTGTTTGCTGGGTAATCCGGCTGAAACGTCGATATATGCAATAAAAACCGAACTTCTCCCCTTTTCAATATCTTACTCAGTATTTTAACGAGAAACAAATAGATGATTGAAAATGAAGTATTTAAGGTTATTATCTAATCAATTATGTGTTTGCATCATTTTTATCGTATATATATATGAATTAATACCCATGGACGGAAAATTCACAAAAACGTGGAAAACGGCAAAATATTGCCTAATTCGATGATATTTTGCCTAAATCACATGAAGGAAAAGGAGATGATAAACGTCAAAATATTGCTATATTCGATGATTTTTCGAACGAAACAAAATGCAAGAAAACTTGCCTAAAATGCAATATTATGCGAAATTCTGAGATTTGAGGGCCAAATCACATATCGTAATACTACATGAAATAGTATCGAAATATTGGTAAAAATGAATATATTTACGTAATATCAAACTACATGAAAAACGTGAAAAAAGTCACTATATAACCATATTTGAGGATTTTAACTTCAAATCATAGAGCGAGTTTTCGTATTATTTAGTTCCAAGAAAAGACATATGACAATGTTGTTTCCAATACAAATGATAAAAAACAATGTGTTTTCATTAGAATTAACTATAATGTTCTTGATTTTCCGTTTATATTAACGAGGGAAGATGTACACGTAAAACCGCTCTAATCCGGCTGAAACGTCGATATATGCAATAAAAACCGAACTTCTCCCCTTTTCAATATCTTACTCAGTATTTTAACGAGAAACAAATAGATGATTGAAAATGAAGTATTTAAGATTATTATCTAATCAATTATGTGTTTGCATCATTTTTATCGTATATATATGAATTAAAACCCGTGGACTGAAAATTCACAATAACGTGGAAAACGGCATAATATTTCCTAATTCGATGATATTTTATTTAAATCACATGAAGGAAAAGGAGATGATAAACGTTAAAATATTGCTAAATTCGATGATTTTTCGTACGAAGCAAAATGCAAGAAAACTTGCTTAAAATGCAATATTATGCGAAATTCTGAGATTTGAAGGCCAAATCACATATCGTGATACTACATGAAATAGTATCGAAATATTGGTAAAAAGGAATATATTTACGTAATATCAAACTACATGAAAAACGTGAAAAAAGTCACTATATAACCATATTTGAGGATTTTACCTTCAAATCATAGAGCGAGGTTTCGTATTATTTAGATCCAAGAAAAGACATATGACAATGTTGTTTCCAATACAAATGATATAAAACAATGTGTTTTCATTAGAATTAACTATAATGTTCTTGATTTTCCGTTTATATTAACGATGGAAGATTTACACGTAAAACCGCTCTAATCCGGCTGAAACGTCGATATATGCAATAAAAACCGAACTTCTCCCCTTTTCAATATCTTACTCAGTATTTTAACGAGAAACAAATAGATGATTGAAAATGAAGTATTTAAGGTTATTATCTAATCAATTATGTGTTTGCATCATTTTTATCGTATATATATATGAATTAATACCCATGGACGGAAAATTCACAAAAACGTGGAAAACGGCAAAATATTGCCTAATTCGATGATATTTTGCTTAAATCACATGAAGGAAAAGGAGATGATAAACGTTAAAATATTGCTAAATTCGATGATTTTTCGTACGAAGCAAAATGCAAGAAAACTTGCTTAAAATGCAATATTATGCGAAATTCTGAGATTTGAAGGCCAAATCACATATCGTGATACTACATGAAATAGTATCGAAATATTGGTAAAAATGAATATATTTACGTAATATCAAACTACATGAAAAATGTGAAAAAAGTCACTATATAACCATATTTGAGGATTTTAACTTCAAATCATAGAGCGAGTTTTCGTATTATTTAGTTCCAAGAAAAGACATATGACAATGTTGTTTCCAATACAAATGATAAAAAACAATGTGTTTTCATTAGAATTAACTATAATGTTCTTGATTTTCCGTTTATATTAACGAGGGAAGATGTACACGTAAAACCGCTCTAATCCGGCTGAAACGTCGATATATGCAATAAAAACCGAACTTCTCCCCTTTTCAATATCTTACTCAGTATTTTAACGAGAAACAAATAGATGATTGAAAATGAAGTATTTAAGGTTATTATCTAATCAATTGTGTGTTTGCATCATTTTTATCGTATATATATGAATTAAAACCCATGGATTGAAAATTCAAAAAACGTGGAAAACGGCATAATATTGCCTAATTCGATGATATTTTGTTTAAATCACATGAAGGAAAAGGAGATGATAAACGTCAAAATATTGCTATATTCGATGATTTTTCGTACGAAACAAAATGCAAGAAAACTTGCCTAAAATGCAATATTATGCGAAATTCTGAGATTTGAAGGCCAAATCACATATCGTAATACTACATGAAATAGTATCGAAATATTGGTAAAAATGAATACATTTACGTAATATCAAACTACATGAAAAACGTGAAAAAAGTCACTATATAACCATATTTGAGGATTTTAACTTCAAATCATAGAGCGAGTTTTCGTATTATTTAGTTCCAAGAAAAGACATATGACAATGTTGTTTCCAATACAAATGATAAAAAACAATGTGTTTTCATTAGAATTAACTATAATGTTCTTGATTTTCCGTTTATATTAACGAGGGAAGATGTACACGTAAAACCGCTCTAATCCGGCTGAAACGTCGATATATGCAATAAAAACCGAACTTCTCCCCTTTTCAATATCTTACTCAGTATTTTAACGAGAAACAAATAGATGATTGAAAATGAAGTATTTAAGGTTATTATCTAATCAATTATGTGTTTGCATCATTTTTATCGTATATATATGAATTAATACCCATGGACGGAAAATTCACAAAAACGTGGAAAACGGCAAAATATTGCCTAATTCGATGATATTTTGCTTAAATCACATGAAGGAAAATGAGATGATAAACGTTAAAATATTGCTAAATTCGATGATTTTTCGTACGAAGCAAAATGCAAGAAAACTTGCTTAAAATGCAATATTATGCGAAATTCTGAAATTTGAAGGCCAAATCACATATCGTGATACTACATGAAATAGTATCGAAATATTGGTAAAAATGAATATATTTACGTAATATCAAACTACATGAAAAATGTGAAAAAAGTCACTATATAACCATATTTGAGGATTTTAACTTCAAATCATAGAGCGAGTTTTCGTATTATTTAGTTCCAAGAAAAGACATATGACAATGTTGTTTCCAATACAAATGATAAAAAACAATGTGTTTTCATTAGAATTAACTATAATGTTCTTGATTTTCCGTTTATATTAACGAGGGAAGATGTACACGTAAAACCGCTCTAATCCGACTGAAACGTCGATATATGCAATAAAAACCGAACTTCTCCCCTTTTCAATATCTTACTCAGTATTTTAACGAGAAACAAATAGATGATTGAAAATGAAGTATTTAAGGGTATTATCTAATCAATTGTGTGTTTGCATCATTTTTGTCGTATATATATGAATTAAAACCCATGGACTGAAAATTCACAAAAACGTGGAAAACGGCATAATATTGCCTAATTCGATGATATTTTGTTTAAATCACATGAAGGAAAAGGAGATGATAAACGTCAAAATATTGCTATATTCGATGATTTTTCGTACGAAACAAAATGCAAGAAAACTTGCCTAAAATGCAATATTATGCGAAATTCTGAGATTTGAGGGCCAAATCACATATCGTAATACTACATGAAATAGTATCGAAATATTGGTAAAAATGAATATATTTACGTAATATCAAACTACATGAAAAACGTGAAAAAAGTCACTATATAACCATATTTGAGGATTTTAACTTCAAATCATAGAGCGAGTTTTCGTATTATTTAGTTCCAAGAAAAGACATATGACAATGTTGTTTCCAATACAAATGATAAAAAACAATGTGTTTTCATTAGAATTAACTATAATGTTCTTGATTTTCCGTTTATATTAACGAGGGAAGATGTACACGTAAAACCGCTCTAATCCGGCTGAAACGTCGATATATGCAATAAAAACCGAACTTCTCCCCTTTTCAATATCTTACTCAGTATTTTAACGAGAAACAAATAGATGATTGAAAATGAAGTATTTAAGGTTATTATCTAATCAATTATGTGTTTGCATCATTTTTATCGTATATATATGAATTAAAACCCATGGACTGAAAATTCACAATAACGTGGAAAACGGCATAATATTTCCTAATTCGATGATATTTTGTTTAAATCACATGAAGGAAAAGGAGATGATAAACGTTAAAATATTGCTAAATTCGATGATTTTTCGTACGAAGCAAAATGCAAGAAAACTTGCTTAAAATGCAATATTATGCGAAATTCTGAGATTTGAAGGCCAAATCACATATCGTGATACTACATGAAATAGTATCGAAATATTGGTAAAAAGGAATATATTTACGTAATATCAAACTACATGAAAAACGTGAAAAAAGTCACTATATAACCATATTTGAGGATTTTACCTTCAAATCATAGAGCGAGGTTTCGTATTATTTAGATCCAAGAAAAGACATATGACAATGTTGTTTCCAATACAAATGATAAAAAACAATGTGTTTTCATGAGAATTAACTATAATGTTCTTGATTTTCCGTTTATATTAACGAGGGAAGATGTACACGTAAAACCGCTCTAATCCGGCTGAAACGTCGATATATGCAATAAAAACCGAACTTCTCCCCTTTTCAATATCTTACTCAGTATTTTAACGAGAAACAAATAGATGATTGAAAATGAAGTATTTAAGGTTATTATCTAATCAATTGTGTGTTTGCATCATTTTTATCGTATATATATGAATTAAAACCCATGGACTGAAAATTCAAAAAACGTGGAAAACGGCATAATATTGCCTAATTCGATGATATTTTGTTTAAATCACATGAAGGAAAAGGAGATGATAAACGTCAAAATATTGCTATATTCGATGATTTTTCGTACGAAACAAAATGCAAGAAAACTTGCCTAAAATGCAATATTATGCGAAATTCTGAGATTTGAAGGCCAAATCACATATCGTAATACTACATGAAATAGTATCGAAATATTGGTAAAAATGAATACATTTACGTAATATCAAACTACATGAAAAACGTGAAAAAAGTCACTATATAACCATATTTGAGGATTTTAACTTCAAATCATAGAGCGAGTTTTCGTATTATTTAGTTCCAAGAAAAGACATATGACAATGTTGTTTCCAATACAAATGATAAAAAACAATGTGTTTTCATTAGAATTAACTATAATGTTCTTGATTTTCCGTTTATATTAACGAGGGAAGATGTACACGTAAAACCGCTCTAATCCGGCTGAAACGTCGATATATGCAATAAAAACCGAACTTCTCCCCTTTTTAATATCTTACTCAGTATTTTAACGAGAAACAAATAGATGATTGAAAATGAAGTATTTAAGGTTATTATCTAATCAATTATGTGTTTGCATCATTTTTATCGTATATATATATGAATTAATACCCATGGACGGAAAATTCACAAAAACGTGGAAAACGGCAAAATATTGCCTAATTCGATGATATTTTGCATAAATCACATGAAGGAAAATGAGATGATAAACGTTAAAATATTGCTAAATTCGATGATTTTTCGTACGAAGCAAAATGCAAGAAAACTTGCTTAAAATGCAATATTATGCGAAATTCTGAAATTTGAAGGCCAAATCACATATCGTGATACTACATGAAATAGTATCGAAATATTGGTAAAAATGAATATATTTACGTAATATCAAACTACATGAAAAATGTGAAAAAAGTCACTATATAACCATATTTGAGGATTTTAACTTCAAATCATAGAGCGAGTTTTCGTATTATTTAGTTCCAAGAAAAGACATATGACAATGTTGTTTCCAATACAAATGATAAAAAACAATGTGTTTTCATTAGAATTAACTATAATGTTCTTGATTTTCCGTTTATATTAACGAGGGAAGATGTACACGTAAAACCGCTCTAATCCGGCTGAAACGTCGATATATGCAATAAAAACCGAACTTCTCCCCTTTTCAATATCTTACTCAGTATTTTAACGAGAAACAAATAGATGATTGAAAATGAAGTATTTAAGGTTATTATCTAATCAATTATGTGTTTGCATCATTTTTATCGTATATATATGAATTAAAACCCGTGGACTGAAAATTCACAATAACGTGGAAAACGGCATAATATTTCCTAATTCGATGATATTTTGTTTAAATCACATGAAGGAAAAGGAGATGATAAACGTTAAAATATTGCTAAATTCGATGATTTTTCGTACGAAGCAAAATGCAAGAAAACTTGCTTAAAATGCAATATTATGCGAAATTCTGAGATTTGAAGGCCAAATCACATATCGTGATACTACATGAAATAGTATCGAAATATTGGTAAAAAGGAATATATTTACGTAATATCAAACTACATGAAAAACGTGAAAAAAGTCACTATATAACCATATTTGAGGATTTTACCTTCAAATCATAGAGCGAGGTTTCGTATTATTTAGATCCAAGAAAAGACATATGACAATGTTGTTTCCAATACAAATGATAAAAAACAATGTGTTTTCATGAGAATTAACTATAATGTTCTTGATTTTCCGTTTATATTAACGAGGGAAGATGTACACGTAAAACCGCTCTAATCCGGCTGAAACGTCGATATATGCAATAAAAACCGAACTTCTCCCCTTTTCAATATCTTACTCAGTATTTTAACGAGAAACAAATAGATGATTGAAAATGAAGTATTTAAGGTTATTATCTAATCAATTGTGCGTTTGCATCATTTTTATCGTATATATATGAATTAAAACCCATGGACTGAAAATTCAAAAAACGTGGAAAACGGCATAATATTGCCTAATTCGATGATATTTTGTTTAAATCACATGAAGGAAAAGGAGATGATAAACGTCAAAATATTGCTATATTCGATGATTTTTCGTACGAAACAAAATGCAAGAAAACTTGCCTAAAATGCAATATTATGCGAAATTCTGAGATTTGAAGGCCAAATCACATATCGTAATACTACATGAAATAGTATCGAAATATTGGTAAAAATGAATACATTTACGTAATATCAAACTACATGAAAAACGTGAAAAAAGTCACTATATAACCATATTTGAGGATTTTAACTTCAAATCATAGAGCGAGTTTTCGTATTATTTAGTTCCAAGAAAAGACATATGACAATGTTGTTTCCAATACAAATGATAAAAAACAATGTGTTTTCATTAGAATTAACTATAATGTTCTTGATTTTCCGTTTATATTAACGAGGGAAGATGTACACGTAAAACCGCTCTAATCCGGCTGAAACGTCGATATATGCAATAAAAACCGAACTTCTCCCCTTTTCAATATCTTACTCAGTATTTTAACGAGAAACAAATAGATGATTGAAAATGAAGTATTTAAGGTTATTATCTAATCAATTATGTGTTTGCATCATTTTTATCGTATATATATATGAATTAATACCCATGGACGGAAAATTCACAAAAACGTGGAAAACGGCAAAATATTGCCTAATTCGATGATATTTTGCATAAATCACATGAAGGAAAATGAGATGATAAACGTTAAAATATTGCTAAATTCGATGATTTTTCGTACGAAGCAAAATGCAAGAAAACTTGCTTAAAATGCAATATTATGCGAAATTCTGAAATTTGAAGGCCAAATCACATATCGTGATACTACATGAAATAGTATCGAAATATTGGTAAAAATGAATATATTTACGTAATATCAAACTACATGAAAAATGTGAAAAAAGTCACTATATAACCATATTTGAGGATTTTAACTTCAAATCATAGAGCGAGTTTTCGTATTATTTAGTTCCAAGAAAAGACATATGACAATGTTGTTTCCAATACAAATGATAAAAAACAATGTGTTTTCATTAGAATTAACTATAATGTTCTTGATTTTCCGTTTATATTAACGAGGGAAGATGTACACGTAAAACCGCTCTAATCCGGCTGAAACGTCGATATATGCAATAAAAACCGAACTTCTCCCCTTTTCAATATCTTACTCAGTATTTTAACGAGAAACAAATAGATGATTGAAAATGAAGTATTTAAGGTTATTATCTAATCAATTGTGTGTTTGCATCATTTTTATCGTATATATATGAATTAAAACCCATGGACTGAAAATTCACAAAAACGTGGAAAACGGCATAATATTGCCTAATTCGATGATATTTTGTTTAAATCACATGAAGGAAAAGGAGATGATAAACGTCAAAATATTGCTATATTCGATGATTTTTCGTACGAAACAAAATGCAAGAAAACTTGCCTAAAATGCAATATTATGCGAAATTCTGAGATTTGAGGGCCAAATCACATATCGTAATACTACATGAAATAGTATCGAAATATTGGTAAAAATGAATATATTTACGTAATATCAAACTACATGAAAAACGTGAAAAAAGTCACTATATAACCATATTTGAGGATTTTAACTTCAAATCATAGAGCGAGTTTTCGTATTATTTAGTTCCAAGAAAAGACATATGACAATGTTGTTTCCAATACAAATGATAAAAAACAATGTGTTTTCATTAGAATTAACTATAATGTTCTTGATTTTCCGTTTATATTAACGAGGGAAGATGTACACGTAAAACCGCTCTAATCCGGCTGAAACGTCGATATATGCAATAAAAACCGAACTTCTCCCCTTTTCAATATCTTACTCAGTATTTTAACGAGAAACAAATAGATGATTGAAAATGAAGTATTTAAGGTTATTATCTAATCAATTATGTGTTTGCATCATTTTTATCGTATATATATATATATGAATTAATACCCATGGACGGAAAATTCACAAAAACGTGGAAAACGGCAAAATATTGCCTAATTCGATGATATTTTGTTTAAATCACATGAAGGAAAAGGAGATGATAAACGTTAAAATATTGCTAAATTCGATGATTTTTCGTACGAAGCAAAATGCAAGAAAACTTGCTTAAAATGCAATATTATGCGAAATTCTGAGATTTGAAGGCCAAATCACATATCGTGATACTACATGAAATAGTATCGAAATATTGGTAAAAAGGAATATATTTACGTAATATCAAACTACATGAAAAACGTGAAAAAAGTCACTATATAACCATATTTGAGGATTTTACCTTCAAATCATAGAGCGAGGTTTCGTATTATTTAGATCCAAGAAAAGACATATGACAATGTTGTTTCCAATACAAATGATAAAAAACAATGTGTTTTCATGAGAATTAACTATAATGTTCTTGATTTTCCGTTTATATTAACGAGGGAAGATGTACACGTAAAACCGCTCTAATCCGGCTGAAACGTCGATATATGCAATAAAAACCGAACTTCTCCCCTTTTCAATATCTTACTCAGTATTTTAACGAGAAACAAATAGATGATTGAAAATGAAGTATTTAAGGTTATTATCTAATCAATTGTGCGTTTGCATCATTTTTATCGTATATATATGAATTAAAACCCATGGACTGAAAATTCAAAAAACGTGGAAAACGGCATAATATTGCCTAATTCGATGATATTTTGTTTAAATCACATGAAGGAAAAGGAGATGATAAACGTCAAAATATTGCTATATTCGATGATTTTTCGTACGAAACAAAATGCAAGAAAACTTGCCTAAAATGCAATATTATGCGAAATTCTGAGATTTGAAGGCCAAATCACATATCGTAATACTACATGAAATAGTATCGAAATATTGGTAAAAATGAATACATTTACGTAATATCAAACTACATGAAAAACGTGAAAAAAGTCACTATATAACCATATTTGAGGATTTTAACTTCAAATCATAGAGCGAGTTTTCGTATTATTTAGTTCCAAGAAAAGACATATGACAATGTTGTTTCCAATACAAATGATAAAAAACAATGTGTTTTCATTAGAATTAACTATAATGTTCTTGATTTTCCGTTTATATTAACGAGGGAAGATGTACACGTAAAACCGCTCTAATCCGGCTGAAACGTCGATATATGCAATAAAAACCGAACTTCTCCCCTTTTCAATATCTTACTCAGTATTTTAACGAGAAACAAATAGATGATTGAAAATGAAGTATTTAAGGTTATTATCTAATCAATTATGTGTTTGCATCATTTTTATCGTATATATATATGAATTAATACCCATGGACGGAAAATTCACAAAAACGTGGAAAACGGCAAAATATTGCCTAATTCGATGATATTTTGCATAAATCACATGAAGGAAAATGAGATGATAAACGTTAAAATATTGCTAAATTCGATGATTTTTCGTACGAAGCAAAATGCAAGAAAACTTGCTTAAAATGCAATATTATGCGAAATTCTGAAATTTGAAGGCCAAATCACATATCGTGATACTACATGAAATAGTATCGAAATATTGGTAAAAATGAATATATTTACGTAATATCAAACTACATGAAAAATGTGAAAAAAGTCACTATATAACCATATTTGAGGATTTTAACTTCAAATCATAGAGCGAGTTTTCGTATTATTTAGTTCCAAGAAAAGACATATGACAATGTTGTTTCCAATACAAATGATAAAAAACAATGTGTTTTCATTAGAATTAACTATAATGTTCTTGATTTTCCGTTTATATTAACGAGGGAAGATGTACACGTAAAACCGCTCTAATCCGGCTGAAACGTCGATATATGCAATAAAAACCGAACTTCTCCCCTTTTCAATATCTTACTCAGTATTTTAACGAGAAACAAATAGATGATTGAAAATGAAGTATTTAAGGTTATTATCTAATCAATTGTGTGTTTGCATCATTTTTATCGTATATATATGAATTAAAACCCATGGACTGAAAATTCACAAAAACGTGGAAAACGGCATAATATTGCCTAATTCGATGATATTTTGTTTAAATCACATGAAGGAAAAGGAGATGATAAACGTCAAAATATTGCTATATTCGATGATTTTTCGTACGAAACAAAATGCAAGAAAACTTGCCTAAAATGCAATATTATGCG
Source organism: Procambarus clarkii (assembly GCF_040958095.1). Taxonomy (NCBI): domain Eukaryota; kingdom Metazoa; phylum Arthropoda; class Malacostraca; order Decapoda; family Cambaridae; genus Procambarus; species Procambarus clarkii. Next base: position 10,963 of record NW_027190437.1, on the reverse strand, counting down.
AAATTCTGAGATTTGAGGGCCAAATCACATATCGTAATACTACATGAAATAGTATCGAAATATTGGTAAAAATGAATATATTTACGTAATATCAAACTACATGAAAAACGTGAAAAAAGTCACTATATAACCATATTTGAGGATTTTAACTTCAAATCATAGAGCGAGTTTTCGTATTATTTAGTTCCAAGAAAAGACATATGACAATGTTGTTTCCAATACAAATGATAAAAAACAATGTGTTTTCATTAGAATTAACTATAATGTTCTTGATTTTCCGTTTATATTAACGAGGGAAGATGTACACGTAAAACCGCTCTAATCCGGCTGAAACGTCGATATATGCAATAAAAACCGAACTTCTCCCCTTTTCAATATCTTACTCAGTATTTTAACGAGAAACAAATAGATGATTGAAAATGAAGTATTTAAGGTTATTATCTAATCAATTATGTGTTTGCATCATTTTTATCGTATATATATATATGAATTAATACCCATGGACGGAAAATTCACAAAAACGTGGAAAACGGCAAAATATTGCCTAATTCGATGATATTTTGTTTAAATCACATGAAGGAAAAGGAGATGATAAACGTTAAAATATTGCTAAATTCGATGATTTTTCGTACGAAGCAAAATGCAAGAAAACTTGCTTAAAATGCAATATTATGCGAAATTCTGAGATTTGAAGGCCAAATCACATATCGTGATACTACATGAAATAGTATCGACATATTGGTAAAAATTAATATATTTATGTAATATCAAACTACATGAAAAACGTGAAAAAAGTCACTATATAACCATATTTGAGGATTTTACCTTCAAATCATAGAGCGAGGTTTCGTATTATTTAGATCCAAGAAAAGACATATGACAATGTTGTTTCCAATACAAATGATAAAAAACAATGTGTTTTCATTAGAATTAACTATAATGTTCTTTATTTTCCGATTATATTAACGATGGAAGATGTACACGTAAAACCGCTCTAATCCGGCTGAAACGTCGATATATGCAATAAAAACCGAACTTCTCCCCTTTTCAATATCTTACTCAGTATTTTAACGAGAAACAAATAGATGATTGAAAATGAAGTATTTAAGGTTATTATCTAATCAATTATGTGTTTGCATCATTTTTTTCGTATATATATATGAATTAATACCCATGGACGGAAAATTCACAAAAACGTGAAAAACGGCAAAATATTGCCTAATTCGATGATATTTTGCTTAAATCACATGAAGGAAAAGGAGATGATAAACGTTAAAATATTGCTAAATTCGATGATTTTTCGTACGAAGCAAAATGCAAGAAAACTTGCTTAAAATGCAATATTATGCGAAATTCTGAGATTTGAAGGCCAAATCACATATCGTGATACTACATGAAATAGAATCGAAATATTGGTAAAAATGAATATATTTACGTAATATCAAACTACATGAAAAATGTGAAAAAAGTCACTATATAACCATATTTGAGGATTTTAACTTCAAATCATAGAGCGAGTTTTCGTATTATTTAGTTCCAAGAAAAGACATATGACAATGTTGTTTCCAATACAAATGATAAAAATCAATGTGTTTTCATTTGAATTAACTATAATGTTCTTGATTTTCCGTTTATATTAACGAGGGAAGATGTACACGTAAAACCGCTCTAATCCGGCTGAAACGTCGATATATGCAATAAAAACCGAACTTCTCCCCTTTTCAATATCTTACTCAGTATTTTAACGAGAAACAAATAGATGATTGAAAATGAAGTATTTAAGGTTATTATCTAATCAATTGTGTGTTTGCATCATTTTTATCGTATATATATGAATTAAAACCCATGGACTGAAAATTCACAAAAACGTGGAAAACGGCATAATATTGCCTAATTCGATGATATTTTGTTTAAATCACATGAAGGAAAAGGAGATGATAAACGTCAAAATATTGCTATATTCGATGATTTTTCGTACGAAACAAAATGCAAGAAAACTTGCCTAAAATGCAATATTATGCGAAATTCTGAGATTTGAGGGCCAAATCACATATCGTAATACTACATGAAATAGTATCGAAATATTGGTAAAAATGAATATATTTACGTAATATCAAACTACATGAAAAACGTGAAAAAAGTCACTATATAACCATATTTGAGGATTTTAACTTCAAATCATAGAGCGAGTTTTCGTATTATTTAGTTCCAAGAAAAGACATATGACAATGTTGTTTCCAATACAAATGATAAAAAACAATGTGTTTTCATTAGAATTAACTATAATGTTCTTGATTTTCCGTTTATATTAACGAGGGAAGATGTACACGTAAAACCGCTCTAATCCGGCTGAAACGTCGATATATGCAATAAAAACCGAACTTCTCCCCTTTTCAATATCTTACTCAGTATTTTAACGAGAAACAAATAGATGATTGAAAATGAAGTATTTAAGGTTATTATCTAATCAATTATGTGTTTGCATCATTTTTATCGTATATATATATGAATTAATACCCATGGACGGAAAATTCACAAAAACGTGGAAAACGGCAAAATATTGCCTAATTCGATGATATTTTGCATAAATCACATGAAGGAAAATGAGATGATAAACGTTAAAATATTGCTAAATTCGATGATTTTTCGTACGAAGCAAAATGCAAGAAAACTTGCTTAAAATGCAATATTATGCGAAATTCTGAAATTTGAAGGCCAAATCACATATCGTGATACTACATGAAATAGTATCGAAATATTGGTAAAAATGAATATATTTACGTAATATCAAACTACATGAAAAATGTGAAAAAAGTCACTATATAACCATATTTGAGGATTTTAACTTCAAATCATAGAGCGAGTTTTCGTATTATTTAGTTCCAAGAAAAGACATATGACAATGTTGTTTCCAATACAAATGATAAAAAACAATGTGTTTTCATTAGAATTAACTATAATGTTCTTGATTTTCCGTTTATATTAACGAGGGAAGATGTACACGTAAAACCGCTCTAATCCGGCTGAAACGTCGATATATGCAATAAAAACCGAACTTCTCCCCTTTTCAATATCTTACTCAGTATTTTAACGAGAAACAAATAGATGATTGAAAATGAAGTATTTAAGGTTATTATCTAATCAATTGTGTGTTTGCATCATTTTTATCGTATATATATGAATTAAAACCCATGGACTGAAAATTCACAAAAACGTGGAAAACGGCATAATATTGCCTAATTCGATGATATTTTGTTTAAATCACATGAAGGAAAAGGAGATGATAAACGTCAAAATATTGCTATATTCGATGATTTTTCGTACGAAACAAAATGCAAGAAAACTTGCCTAAAATGCAATATTATGCGAAATTCTGAGATTTGAGGGCCAAATCACATATCGTAATACTACATGAAATAGTATCGAAATATTGGTAAAAATGAATATATTTACGTAATATCAAACTACATGAAAAACGTGAAAAAAGTCACTATATAACCATATTTGAGGATTTTAACTTCAAATCATAGAGCGAGTTTTCGTATTATTTAGTTCCAAGAAAAGACATATGACAATGTTGTTTCCAATACAAATGATAAAAAACAATGTGTTTTCATTAGAATTAACTATAATGTTCTTGATTTTCCGTTTATATTAACGAGGGAAGATGTACACGTAAAACCGCTCTAATCCGGCTGAAACGTCGATATATGCAATAAAAACCGAACTTCTCCCCTTTTCAATATCTTACTCAGTATTTTAACGAGAAACAAATAGATGATTGAAAATGAAGTATTTAAGGTAATTATCTAATCAATTATGTGTTTGCATCATTTTTATCGTATATATATATATATGAATTAATACCCATGGACGGAAAATTCACAAAAACGTGGAAAACGGCAAAATATTGCCTAATTCGATGATATTTTGTTTAAATCACATGAAGGAAAAGGAGATGATAAACGTTAAAATATTGCTAAATTCGATGATTTTTCGTACGAAGCAAAATGCAAGAAAACTTGCTTAAAATGCAATATTATGCGAAATTCTGAGATTTGAAGGCCAAATCACATATCGTGATACTACATGAAATAGTATCGACATATTGGTAAAAATTAATATATTTATGTAATATCAAACTACATGAAAAACGTGAAAAAAGTCACTATATAACCATATTTGAGGATTTTACCTTCAAATCATAGAGCGAGGTTTCGTATTATTTAGATCCAAGAAAAGACATATGACAATGTTGTTTCCAATACAAATGATAAAAAACAATGTGTTTTCATTAGAATTAACTATAATGTTCTTTATTTTCCGATTATATTAACGATGGAAGATGTACACGTAAAACCGCTCTAATCCGGCTGAAACGTCGATATATGCAATAAAAACCGAACTTCTCCCCTTTTCAATATCTTACTCAGTATTTTAACGAGAAACAAATAGATGATTGAAAATGAAGTATTTAAGGTTATTATCTAATCAATTATGTGTTTGCATCATTTTTTTCGTATATATATATGAATTAATACCCATGGACGGAAAATTCACAAAAACGTGAAAAACGGCAAAATATTGCCTAATTCGATGATATTTTGCTTAAATCACATGAAGGAAAAGGAGATGATAAACGTTAAAATATTGCTAAATTCGATGATTTTTCGTACGAAGCAAAATGCAAGAAAACTTGCTTAAAATGCAATATTATGCGAAATTCTGAGATTTGAAGGCCAAATCACATATCGTGATACTACATGAAATAGAATCGAAATATTGGTAAAAATGAATATATTTACGTAATATCAAACTACATGAAAAATGTGAAAAAAGTCACTATATAACCATATTTGAGGATTTTAACTTCAAATCATAGAGCGAGTTTTCGTATTATTTAGTTCCAAGAAAAGACATATGACAATGTTGTTTCCAATACAAATGATAAAAATCAATGTGTTTTCATTTGAATTAACTATAATGTTCTTGATTTTCCGTTTATATTAACGAGGGAAGATGTACACGTAAAACCGCTCTAATCCGGCTGAAACGTCGATATATGCAATAAAAACCGAACTTCTCCCCTTTTCAATATCTTACTCAGTATTTTAACGAGAAACAAATAGATGATTGAAAATGAAGTATTTAAGGTTATTATCTAATCAATTGTGTGTTTGCATCATTTTTATCGTATATATATGAATTAAAACCCATGGACTGAAAATTCACAAAAACGTGGAAAACGGCATAATATTGCCTAATTCGATTATATTTTGTTTAAATCACATGAAGGAAAAGGAGATGATAAACGTCAAAATATTGCTATATTCGATGATTTTTCGTACGAAACAAAATGCAAGAAAACTTGCCTAAAATGCAATATTATGCGAAATTCTGAGATTTGAGGGCCAAATCACATATCGTAATACTACATGAAATAGTATCGAAATATTGGTAAAAATGAATATATTTACGTAATATCAAACTACATGAAAAACGTGAAAAAAGTCACTATATAACCATATTTGAGGATTTTAACTTCAAATCATAGAGCGAGTTTTCGTATTATTTAGTTCCAAGAAAAGACATATGACAATGTTGTTTCCAATACAAATGATAAAAAACAATGTGTTTTCATTAGAATTAACTATAATGTTCTTGATTTTCCGTTTATATTAACGAGGGAAGATGTACACGTAAAACCGCTCTAATCCGGCTGAAACGTCGATATATGCAATAAAAACCGAACTTCTCCCCTTTTCAATATCTTACGCAGTATTTTAACGAGAAACAAATAGATGATTGAAAATGAAGTATTTAAGGTTATTATCTAATCAATTATGTGTTTGCATCATTTTTATCGTATATATATATATATGAATTAATACCCATGGACGGAAAATTCACAAAAACGTGGAAAACGGCAAAATATTGCCTAATTCGATGATATTTTGTTTAAATCACATGAAGGAAAAGGAGATGATAAACGTTAAAATATTGCTAAATTCGATGATTTTTCGTACGAAGCAAAATGCAAGAAAACTTGCTTAAAATGCAATATTATGCGAAATTCTGAGATTTAAAGGCCAAATCACATATCGTGATACTACATGAAATAGTATCGACATATTGGTAAAAATTAATATATTTATGTAATATCAAACTACATGAAAAACGTGAAAAAAGTCACTATATAACCATATTTGAGGATTTTACCTTCAAATCATAGAGCGAGGTTTCGTATTATTTAGATCCAAGAAAAGACATATGACAATGTTGTTTCCAATACAAATGATAAAAAACAATGTGTTTTCATTAGAATTAACTATAATGTTCTTTATTTTCCGATTATATTAACGATGGAAGATGTACACGTAAAACCGCTCTAATCCGGCTGAAACGTCGATATATGCAATAAAAACCGAACTTCTCCCCTTTTCAATATCTTACTCAGTATTTTAACGAGAAACAAATAGATGATTGAAAATGAAGTATTTAAGGTTATTATCTAATCAATTATGTGTTTGCATCATTTTTTCGTATATATATATGAATTAATACCCATGGACGGAAAATTCACAAAAACGTGGAAAACGGCAAAATATTGCCTAATTCGATGATATTTTGCTTAAATCACATGAAGGAAAAGGAGATGATAAACGTCAAAATATTGCTAAATTCGATGATTTTTCGTACGAAGCAAAATGCAAGAAAACTTGCTTAAAATGCAATATTATGCGAAATTCTGAGATTTGAAGGCCAAATCACATATCGTGATACTACATGAAATAGTATCGAAATATTGGTAAAAATGAATATATTTACGTAATATCAAACTACATAAAAAATGTGAAAAAAGTCACTATATAACCATATTTGAGGATTTTAACTTCAAATCATAGAGCGAGTTTTCGTATTATTTAGTTCCAAGAAAAGACATATGACAATGTTGTTTCCAATACAAATGATAAAAATCAATGTGTTTTCATTTGAATTAACTATAATGTTCTTGATTTTCCGTTTATATTAACGAGGGAAGATGTACACGTAAAACCGCTCTAATCCGGCTGAAACGTCGATATATGCAATAAAAACCGAACTTCTCCCCTTTTCAATATCTTACTCAGTATTTTAACGAGAAACAAATAGATGATTGAAAATGAAGTATTTAAGGTTATTATCTAATCAATTATGTGTTTGCATCATTTTTATCGTATATATATATATATATGAATTAATACCCATGGACGGAAAATTCACAAAAACGTGGAAAACGGCAAAATATTGCCTAATTCGATGATATTTTGTTTAAATCACATGAAGGAAAAGGAGATGATAAACGTTAAAATATTGCTAAATTCGATGATTTTTCGTACGAAGCAAAATGCAAGAAAACTTGCTTAAAATGCAATATTATGCGAAATTCTGAGATTTGAAGGCCAAATCACATATCGTGATACTACATGAAATAGTATCGACATATTGGTAAAAATTAATATATTTATGTAATATCAAACTACATGAAAAACGTGAAAAAAGTCACTATATAACCATATTTGAGGATTTTACCTTCAAATCATAGAGCGAGGTTTCGTATTATTTAGATCCAAGAAAAGACATATGACAATGTTGTTTCCAATACAAATGATAAAAAACAATGTGTTTTCATTAGAATTAACTATAATGTTCTTTATTTTCCGATTATATTAACGATGGAAGATGTACACGTAAAACCGCTCTAATCCGGCTGAAACGTCGATATATGCAATAAAAACCGAACTTCTCCCCTTTTCAATATCTTACTCAGTATTTTAACGAGAAACAAATAGATGATTGAAAATGAAGTATTTAAGGTTATTATCTAATCAATTGTGTGTTTGCATCATTTTTATCGTATATATATGAATTAAAACCCAAGGACTGAAAATTCACAAAAACGTGGAAAACGGCATAATATTGCCTAATTCGATGATATTTTGTTTAAATCACATGAAGGAAAAGGAGATGATAAACGTCAAAATATTGCTATATTCGATGATTTTTCGTACGAAACAAAATGCAAGAAAACTTGCCTAAAATGCAATATTATGCGAAATTCTGAGATTTGAGGGCCAAATCACATATCGTAATACTACATGAAATAGTATCGAAATATTGGTAAAAATGAATATATTTACGTAATATCAAACTACATGAAAAACGTGAAAAAAGTCACTATATAACCATATTTGAGGATTTTAACTTCAAATCATAGAGCGAGTTTTCGTATTATTTAGTTCCAAGAAAAGACATATGACAATGTTGTTTCCAATACAAATGATAAAAAACAATGTGTTTTCATTAGAATTAACTATAATGTTCTTAATTTTCCGTTTATATTAACGAGGGAAGATGTACACGTAAAACCGCTCTAATCCGGCTGAAACGTCGATATATGCAATAAAAACCGAACTTCTCCCCTTTTCAATATCTTACGCAGTATTTTAACGAGAAACAAATAGATGATTGAAAATGAAGTATTTAAGGTTATTATCTAATCAATTATGTGTTTGCATCATTTTTATCGTATATATATATATATATGAATTAATACCCATGGACGGAAAATTCACAAAAACGTGGAAAACGGCAAAATATTGCCTAATTCGATGATATTTTGTTTAAATCACATGAAGGAAAAGGAGATGATAAACGTTAAAATATTGCTAAATTCGATGATTTTTCGTACGAAGCAAAATGCAAGAAAACTTGCTTAAAATGCAATATTATGCGAAATTCTGAGATTTGAAGGCCAAATCACATATCGTGATACTACATGAAATAGTATCGACATATTGGTAAAAATTAATATATTTATGTAATATCAAACTACATGAAAAACGTGAAAAAAGTCACTATATAACCATATTTGAGGATTTTACCTTCAAATCATAGAGCGAGGTTTCGTATTATTTAGATCCAAGAAAAGACATATGACAATGTTGTTTCCAATACAAATGATAAAAAACAATGTGTTTTCATTAGAATTAACTATAATGTTCTTGATTTTCCGATTATATTAACGATGGAAGATGTACACGTAAAACCGCTCTAATCCGGCTGAAACGTCGATATATGCAATAAAAACCGAACTTCTTCCCTTTTCAATATCTTATTCAGTATTTTAACTAGAAACAAATAGATGATTGAAAATGAAGTATTTAAGGTTATTATCTAATCAATTATGTGTTTGCATCATTTTTATCGTATATATATATGAATTAATACCCATGGACGGAAAATTCACAAAAACGTGGAAAACGGCAAAATATTGCCTAATTCGATGATATTTTGCTTAAATCACATGAAGGAAAAGGAGATGATAAACGTTAAAATATTGCTAAATTCGATGATTTTTCGTACGAAGCAAAATGCAAGAAAACTTGCTTAAAATGCAATATTATGCGAAATTCTGAGATTTGAAGGCCAAATCACATATCGTGATACTACATGAAATAGTATCGAAATATTGGTAAAAATGAATATATTTACGTAATATCAAACTACATGAAAAATGTGAAAAAAGTCACTATATAACCATATTTGAGGATTTTAACTTCAAATCATAGAGCGAGTTTTCGTATTATTTAGTTCCAAGAAAAGACATATGACAATGTTGTTTCCAATACAAATAATAAAAAACAATGTGTTTTCATTAGAATTAACTATAATGTTCTTGATTTCCGTTTATATTAACGAGGGAAGATGTACACGTAAAACCGCTCTAATCCGGCTGAAACGTCGATATATGCAATAAAAACCGAACTTCTCCCCTTTTCAATATCTTACTCAGTATTTTAACGAGAAACAAATAGATGATTGAAAATGAAGTATTTAAGGTTATTATCTAATCAATTGTGTGTTTGCATCATTTTTATCGTATATATATGAATTAAAACCCATGGACTGAAAATTCACAAAAACGTGGAAAACGGCATAATATTGCCTAATTCGATGATATTTTGTTTAAATCACATGAAGGAAAAGGAGATGATAAACGTCAAAATATTGCTATATTCGATGATTTTTCGTACGAAACAAAATGCAAGAAAACTTGCCTAAAATGCAATATTTTGCGAAATTCTGAGATTTGAGGGCCAAATCACATATCGTAATACTACATGAAATAGTATCGAAATATTGGTAAAAATTAATATATTTACGTAATATCAAACTACATGAAAAACGTGAAAAAAGTCACTATATAACCATATTTGAGGATTTTAACTTCAAATCATAGAGCGAGTTTTTCGTATTATTTAGTTCCAAGAAAAGACATATGACAATGTTGTTTCCAATACAAATGATAAAAAAACAATGTGTTTTCATTAGAATTAACTATAATGTTCTTGATTTTCCGTTTATATTAACGAGGGAAGATGTACACGTAAAACCGCTCTAATCCGGCTGAAACGTCGATATATGCAATAAAAACCGAACTTCTCCCCTTTTCAATATCTTACTCAGTATTTTAACGAGAAACAAATAGATGATTGAAAATGAAGTATTTAAGTTTATTATCTAATCAATTATGTGTTTGCATCATTTTTATCGTATATATATGAATTAATACCCATGGACGGAAAATTCACAAAAACGTGGAAAACGGCAAAATATTGCCTAATTCGATGATATTTTGTTTAAATCACATGAAGGAAAAGGAGATGATAAACGTTAAAATATTGCTAAATTCGATGATTTTTTCGTACGAAAGCAAAATGCAAGAAAACTTGCTTAAAATGCAATATTATGCGAAATTCTGAGATTTAAAGGCCAAATCACATATCGTGATACTACATGAAATAGTATCGACATATTGGTAAAAATTAATATATTTATGTAATATCAAACTACATGAAAAACGTGAAAAAAGTCACTATATAACCATATTTGAGGATTTTACCTTCAAATCATAGAGCGA